>NW_025966716.1:0-33053 GCF_021869965.1 Rhincodon typus
CACACACACGACAGGTATTAACTCAAATAACTGCACACACAGGACAGGTATTAACACAAATATCTACACACACAGGTCAGAAACAACACAAATAACTACTCACAAGGACAGGTATCAACCCAAATAACTACACACACAGGGCAGGAACAACACAAGTAACTACACACACAGGATAGGCATTAACTCAAATAACTGCACATACAGGACAGGAACAATTATAAACTACACAGACTGGATGGGTTGCATTACTGGTAAAAGAGTATCTCACACCTGTACCGAGGGAAGATACATCAGAGGACTTGAGCAGCAAGTCAATTTGGGTAGAACACAGGAATAGAAAAGATAAAATCACTATGCTAGGGGTATATTATAGACCTCCCAACAGCCAGCAGGAGATAGAGGAAAGAATATGTAGACAGATTTTGGAAAGATGTAAAAGCAGCAGGGTTATTGTGTTGGGTGATATTAACTTCCCCTATACTGACTGGGGCTCACTTTGTGTGAAGAGCTTGGATGGGGCAGAATTTTTAAGGACCATTCAGAAGGGATTCCTGACATAATATGTAAACAGTCCAACCAGGCAAGGGGTTATACTGGACCTGGTTTTGGGAAATGAGCCTGACCAAGTGAGTGTAATTTCAGTTGAAGAGCATTTTGGGAGTAGTGACTATAATACCATGAATTTTAAGATACTCGTGGATAGGCAAAACAGCAGTCCTCAGGGGAGAAGGTGTTACACTGGGGGAAGCCAAACTTCAACAATACTGGGCAGGAATTCGAGCAGCTGCTTGAGGGTAAATCTACATCGGAGATGTGGGAGTATTTCAAACAGCAGTTGATAAGAGTTCAGGAGCAGCACCTTGGTTAGAAAGAAAAAGGAAGCACATGTAAAGTCTAGGAGAATGGGAACTGACAAAGCCCTTGAAGTATATCAGGAAAGTAGGAAAGCGCTTGAAGAAGGAATTAGAAGGGCTAAAAGGGGTCATGAAAATCATTAGCAAACAGGATTAAGGAGAATCCTAAGGCTTTTTCTACATATATATAAAGCAAGAGGGTCGCCAGCGAAAGGGTTAGTCCCCTCAAGCCAATGGAGGGAATCTATGTGTGAAGCCAGAAGAGGTAGGTGAGGTCCTAAATGAATACTTTGTATCAGTATTCATTAAAGAGAAGGAATTGGTGGGTGATCTCAAGGAAGGGAGTATCGAATTTCTAAGGCAAATCACTATTAAAAGGGAAGAGGTGTTGTGCCTCTTAAAAAGTATTAAGGTAGACAGGTCCCTGGGTCCTGATGGGATCTATCCCAGAATATTGAAGGAGACACAAGAACAAATTGCTGGAGCATTGACAGAACATCTTTGTATCCTCTTTGGCCACAGGACTGGAGAAAAGCCAATGTTTAAGAAGGGTAACAGGGATAATCCCAGAAATTACAGGTCTATGAGCCTCACATTCTGTGTTTGGGAAGTTATTGGAAAAGATTCTCAGGGATAATATCTATACTCATTTCGAAGCAAATGGACTTATTAGAGATAGACAGCATGGTTTTGCGCGGGGGAGGTCATGCCTCACTAACTTGATCGAGTTTTTTGAGGAGATGATAAAGATGATCGATGCAGGAAAAGCGGTTGATGTTGTCTATATGGACTTCAGTAAAGCCTTTGGCAAGGTCCTTCATAACAGACTGGTCTAAAAGGTGAAGTCACGTGGTATTGCGGTGAGCTGGCAAAATGAATACAAATCTGGCTTAGTCACAGGAGACGGAAGGTAGCGGTGGGAGGATGCTTTTCAGAATGCAGGGTTGTGACTAGTGGTGTTCCACAGGGATTAGTGCTAGGGCCTCTACTGTTCATGATCGACATAAGCGATTTAGAGGAAAATGTAGCTGGTCTAATTAGGAAGTCTGCAGATGAAAGAAAGATTGGTGGAGTTGTGGATAGTGGGGAGGATTATCAGAGAATACAGCAGGATATAGATCAGTTGGAGGCAAGGTCAGAAAATTGGCAGATGGAGTTTAATCCGATCAAATGTGGGGTGATGCATTTTGGAAGGTCAAGTACAGTTGGAAATTATACAGTGAATGGCAGAACCCTTAGGAATATTGATATGCAGATGGACCTGGGTGTGCAGGTCCACAGATCACTGAAGGTAGCAGCGCAGGTAGATAACGTAGTAAAAAAGGCCTATGATATGTTTGCCTTCATTGGAAGGGGCATTGAGTATAAGGATAGACAAGTTATGTTGCAGCTTTATAGAACTTTAGTTAGGCCACGGTTGGAATATTACACGCAGTTCTGGTTACCACACTACCAGAAAGATGTGGAGGCTTTAGAGAGGGTACAGAAAAGGTTTACCAGGATGTTGCCTGCTGAGGGGTTTTTAGCTGTGAAGAAAAGTTGGGTAGACTGGGTTTGTTTTCATTAGAATGCAGGAGATTGAGGGGCAACCTGATAGAAATTTATGAATGGCATGGATAGAGTGGAAAGTATGAGGCTTTTTCCCAGGGTAGAGGGGTCATTTACTAGGGGACACAGGTTCAAGGTGCGGAGTGGGGGCAAGTTTAAAAGAAACGTGCGAGGCAGATTTTTTACATAAGGGTGGTGAGTTTCTGGAACACGCTGCCAGAGGAGGTAGTGGAAGCAGACACAATAGCTGCATTCAAGAAACACCTGGATGAATACATGAACAGGAAGGGAATAGAGGGATATGAATCCTGTAAGTGAAGACAGTTTTAATATGGAAGGGCAAAATGTGTCGGCACAGGCTTGGAGGGCCAAAGGGCCTGTTCCTGTGCTGTATTTTTCTTTGTTCTTTGTTTTGTTCTAGGTATCAAAGGACAACTACGTACACTGGACGGGAACCAACACCAACAAAAAAACTACACAGGATAGTAACTAACACATATAGATAACTACATACACAGGACAGGGACCAACACTGATATATAACTGCACACACAGGATAGGAATCAAGGCAGACAATTGCATACACAAGACAGGAATCATAATATGCTAACACCACTACAAACACAGACAGGAAGTAACAGACAAATGACACACACAAGACAGGAATCAACACAGACAAACAACTACACACACAACACAGGAATCAACATAGACAGAGAACTGTACACACAGGACAGGTATCAACATATGCAGAAACGACTACACACAGAGGACTGGAACCAACAGAGTCAAATAACCATACCGACACGACAGAAATCAATTGAGACAGATGGCTATACATACAGGACAGGAATAAACAGACAAATAAGTGCACACACAGGACAGGTGCCAACAAAAACAACTACACATACAGTACAGGAAGCAACACAGATGTACCAAATGAATATGTGGCTGCAAAGACAGTGTCAGGGGGAGGGTTTGAGATTCCTAGGGCATTCGAACTGGTTCTGGGGGAGGTGGGACCTGTACAAATTGGACGGGTTATACCAGGGCAGGACTGGGACACAGGGAGAGTGTTTGCTAGAGCGTTTGGGGAGGGTTTAAATCAATATCAACAGCAACGATTTAAATTAATATGCCAGGGGAATGGGAACCTGTGTAAAGAGTCAGAGAAGGAGGCAGCAAGGACAAAAACAAAAGCTAGAAAAGGGAATAAGAAAAGTGATAGGCTGAGAAACCAAGGATAAGATTCAAACAGGGCTATTGAGAAAAATAAGGAGGAGACAAACACTTAAAAGGACAAGCTTAAAGGCTTTGTGCCTTAATGCGCGAAGCATCTGCAATAAAGTGGATGAATTAATCGTGCAGATAGATGTGAACGGGTACGATACAATTGCAACTATGGAGGCATGGCTGCAGGGTGGCTAGAGGTGGGAACTGAATGTCCCAGGTTTTTCAGGATTTAGGAAGGACAGGCTAAAAGGAAAAGATGGTGGAGTGGCATTGCTGGTTAAAGAGGAAATTAACACAATAGTGAGAAAGGATATCAGCTCCGACAATGTGGAGTCTGTATGGGTAGAGTTGAGAAATACCAAAGGGCAAAAATACATTAGTAGGTGTCATATATAGACCCCCAAACTGCAATGGTGATGTTGAGAATGGCATTAAACTGGAAATTAGAGATACATGTGATAAGGGAATATTGGTGATCATAGGTGATTTTAATCTGCAAATAGATTGGGCAAATCAATTTAGCCACAATGCCTTAGAGGAGGAATTCCTGGAATCTATACGGGATGGTTTTCTTGACCAATATGTGGAGGAACCAACCAGACAGCAGGCCATCTTAGACTGGGTACTGTGCAATGAGAAGGGAATGATCGCCAATCTAGCTATGTGAGACACCTTGGGGAAGAGTGACCATAACATAATAGATTTTTTTATCAAGATGGAGAGTGAAGTTGTTGGTTCAAAGACTAGGGTGCTAATCCTTAATGAAGGAAATGAGGATATGAGGTGTGAGTTGGCCTTGGTAGATTGGGGAGAGTTACTTAAAGGAATGACAGTGGATAGGTAATGGCAAACATTCAAGGAACACATGGGGAAACTGCAACAACTAATTCTACATGTTTATTGATGGTCTTCTTGGTAGAGAACCATGCCTTTGGCTCCACACCACTGCAAAGAAAAACCGGAAACAAGGTAACTAATTCCAACGGACCCCAGAATTTAAATACCAGGCAGGAAAACACAACAGTGCTTCATCAGAGGCTGCACTGATTACCCAGCAGGGTTATGAAATGTCTGCGAACTAACGAACCAGCTCGGCGAGCGAACCAACCAAAGCTTTCACAACCCAAGCTACAGATCTACTCAAGAACCTTATACATACTTTGGTTCTGTCTTCTCAAAAGAGGACACAAATTGGATACCAGAATTGTTGGAGGCTGCAAGATTCAGTGAGATGGAACAATTGAGGGAAATCAATATTAGTAGAGAAATGGTGCTGGGACATTGTTGGGATTGAAGGCTGATAAATCCCCAGAACCTGATAATCTACATCCCAGAGTACTTAAGGAAGTAACTCTAGAAATAGTGGATGCATTGGTAGTCATCTTCCAGGATTCTATAGACTCTGAAACAGTCCCTGCAGATTGGAGGGTGGCTAATGTCACTCCAATATTCAAAAAGGGAGGTAGAGAGAAAACAGGGAATTATAGACCGATGAGCCTAACATTGTTAGGGGGGAAAGTTTTCAAATCCATTGTCATGGATTTTATAGCAGAGCATTTAGAACATAGTGGCAGGATCAGACAGAGTCAGCATGGATTTATGAAGGGGAAATCATGCTTGACAAATCTGTTGGAATTCTATGAAGTTGTAACTAGTAGAGTTGACAAGGGGAAGCCAGTCAATGTAGTATATTTGGACTTTCAGAAAGCGTTTGACAAAATCCCATATAAGAGATTAACGTACAAGATTAAAGTGCATGGGATTGGGGGAAGTGTATTGAGATGGATAGGAAACTGGTTGGCAGAGAGGAAACAAAGAGTAGGAATTAATGGGTCATTTTCAAATTGGCAGGCAGTAACTAGTGGGGTGCCATAGGGATTGGTGCTGGGACCCCAGCTATTTGAATGATTTGGATGAGGGAACAAAATGTAACATCTCAAAGTTTGCAAATGATACCCAAGTTGTGTGGGAGGGTGAACTGTGACAAGGATGCAGAGATCCTTCAGCATGATCTTGACAGGTTGGGTGAGTGGGCAAATCAATGGCAGATGCAGTTTAATTTGGATAAATGTGAGGTTACTCACTTTGGAAGCAAAAACAAGAAGGCAGATTACTATCTGAACGGCTGTAAATTGGGAGAGGGGAGTGTGCAGTGGGACCTGGGTGTCCTTGTGCACCAGTCACTGAAGGTGCAGCAGGTGGTAAAGAAGGCAAATGGTATGTTGGCCTTCATTGTGAGAGGATTCGAGTACTGGAGCGGGGATGTGCTGTTGCTGTTATACAGGGCCATCCCAGAGACCACACCTAGAGTATTGTGTGTAGTTTTGGTCTCCTTTTCTGAGGAAGAATGCTCTTGCTCTCGAGGGAGTACAGCAAAGGTTTACCAGGATTCCAGGGATGATGGGTCTTACGTATGAGGAGAGGTTAACTAGGTTGGGATTGTTTTTGCTATAGTTCAGACGAATGAGGGGGGAATCTCATAGAGACTTATAAAATTCTAAGAGGACTGGATAGGGTAGATGCAGGGAGGATATTCCTGATGGTGGGTGTGTCCAAAACCAGAGGTCACTGTATGAGGCTTCAGGGTAGACGATTTAGGGACGGAGATGAGGTGACATTTCTTCACCTAAAGAGTGGTGAGCCTGTGGAATTCATTACCACAGGAAGTAGTTGATGCCAAAACTTTGAATGTATTCAAGAGGCAACTAGATATAGCACTTGGGGTGAATGGGATCAAAGGTTATGGGGAGAAAGCAGGATAAGGCTATTGAATTGGACCATCAGCAATGATCATGATGAATGATGGAGCCTGCTCGAAGGGCCAAATGGCCTCCTCCTGCTCCTATCTTCTACGTTTCTATGTTTCATACAAATAAGTACATACACAGGAATGGAACCAACAGTATTAACTACATACACAGGACAGCACTCAATTCATGGTGAAATGATTACACACAGAGGACAGGAATGAACACAAATATATAATTATCCACACAGTACAGGAATCAACACAGAGAAATAACTACACACACAGGACTAGTATCAACACATGCTGAAACAACTTCAGACAGAAGACAGGCAAACAACTACTTACGCACAGGACAGAAACCTACACAGACAAATGACTATACACTCAGGACAGAAATTAATACAAACAACTATAAACAAACGGAATAGGAACACACATAGAAACAGCTTCATATAGGATAGGAATCAACATCTGCTGAAACAGGTACGAATGTAGGAAGGGAATCAACTGTAGCAACAATTGGTCTTTGGGCTAGTAACAAGTTTTCAATGTCACAGAAGTACAGAAACATCAAAAATAAGAGCTGGAGTAGGCAATTCAGTCCTTTGAGCCTGCTCCATCATTAAATATAATCATTGCTGATCATCCAACTCAGTGCCCTGTTCCGACTTTTGCCCCATTCCCTTTGATGCCTTTCGCCCTAAGAATTAGATCTCACTCCTTCTTGAAAACATTCAATGTTTTGGCCTCAACTGCTTTCTGTGGCACAGAATTCCACAGACTCACATCTCCCTGGAGGACACTTTCTGGCCCCCTGCTTGCTAACAAACTATGTGATTGGTTCTTGGGTAGAAACCTGAGCAAGTTGGGGCTGTAAACAAGATTGGAAGAAGACCCCAATTCAGCAGCTCCCTGTTCTCTGCAGTAAAAGCCACTTTAAGCCTGAAGAAAATCAGTTTGCTCTTCTTTCAGCATTTGCTGTAAGCTGTGATTTTTACCTAATAATTCAAAGACATTTTACAGGTCTGAACTAGCCCCTGTGTCTTCTGCAAACCAGTGGAAGCCTCTGGAGAAGGAAATCTTAGAAGCAGCATTCTGATCAGCACAAAGAATCATCTCAGTTGAGACTATGAACAGAGACCACTGAACTGCATTCCTAGTATTTACCTCCACCCCTACTACCTACTTGTCTATGTGTAGGTACAGGTAAGGGGGAGTTTGTAAGGGGGCTACAGGGCTATGATTCTGAAGCACCCTGCAAGTGGATCAGAGCAGGTGCCATGATGGTTGTGAGGGGCTGGCAAATGCCGGGTGCCATTGTCCACAGATGAGGGAAGCATATAGCTGAGGACCATGAATCGTGCCCTGAGATGTAGTTTGGTCAAATGCACCATGGGGATCTTTGGGTGTAAGTGGCAAGCTGAAGTTGTGAAGTACCCACTCTGTTTTCCATGTTGATTTTTCCTGACATCAATCCAGTATGAGCTTGATAGGATCAGAAGATGAATATCAGTGAGGTGAGTAAATCCAGAGTGTCAGTACTGAGGGAGGGCTGCATAGTCAGAGGGGTGGTACTGAGGAAGTGCAGCACTGTCAGAGGGTCATTAGTGAGGGAGCACTGTGCTGTTGGAGAATCAGTACTGAGGAAGTGCAGTACGGTCACATTTGAAAGAGCTGCCTTCTAAAGTGATGTAAATTGGGTCCTGGATTGTACTGTGAGAAGAGCTGGTAGTTTCTCGCTGGAGTCCTTGTGAGTGTAAAAGGCTCTCTATCAATGAAAGCACTTTCTTCATGGGGGCGGAGAGGTGGGAGGTGATGGAGACCGTGTGCATTGAAGCCCCAATTTGAGATTCAGTTGAGAAACGCTGCGGCAAGGAGCTGAGGAGCGGAGAAAAGGCAAGTGCGATGCAGTTTGCTCTAGCCAAAGAAATGCAGCTGCTGAATAATCCAGTTGGTGTCTCGGTCAGTTCTGCTCTCATAAACTGCTCATTCCAGTCTTTTGCTCAGCCCAATCTGGATAGATCAGCAGTCAAGGGAGAAAGCGTCTGACAAGGTTAACAAGAGATTATTACCAGGCAAAGTGCTGAATCCAATCCATCAGTACATGAGACCCGAGAAACTCGGCATTGAGATATTGCGCTGGAAAGATGAGGCTAACTGCGAGAGATGTGAAGCCTGACTCCCCTCGGAGACTCATAGATTTAATGAGACCCGCGGGGACTGACAATTTGTCAATCATTCCTAACTTCTGACAGCAAAACAAGATCAAATACTTCTTGCGATGGAGATGATGAGACGGTGGGGTTGGGGGGAACAGGCACGAAGCAGAGCTCCCAAACCTGCAAGGAATTGCATCAAGCCTCCGACTGAGTCGAATGGGGGAGCTCAGACAGATTAACAATGCTCAGTGCCTTCCCTGATGCATTGCTTGGTCTATTTGCAAGTTAGAATCTGCTTCAGACTCACAACAAACAGATAAAACTGCTGCAGGCGCAGAATGATGAAAAGTCTAACCAAGTTCCCAGGCCCTCGTTACTGTGGAGCCAGACTTGCCACTGCACCCCTCTCCAGGCTGGCTTCATTGGAGAAATAGCGATCCCTTTTTTCTTAGGGATCTCTGATCTTGGGTTCTCAGCATAACCTTCTCTGTGAAAAAGCACATCTGGAACTCTGACGAGCTGCTGCCTTCTTCCAAACGTTAATTGCAGTCACTCTTCTCCGGACTCAGACAGTAGCCTCACCTCTTCCCGTTAGTTTAGTGAAGATAGTCAGGATTTTTCTGTTGGGAAACAAGCCACTTTACTTGCTGTCCGGGAAACAGGTGATCGGACATGTGGTGAATTGAGACCTTGAGGATATTATTTTGATCATTTAGGGGCCTTAGATGGCGCGCACCTTCTCAGAACCCAATCAGTGAGGTGGCAAGCAGGGGAATGTTTCTCCACAGGGCGAACTCACCCCGTTATTTCCCCTTGTTACCACCTCTCTCAAACTACCAGGCTGTAGAAAATCGCCCTTTTGTTACATTCCTAAGATAGTGGGCTCACTGAGCTATTTAACTGCAGAAGCAGAACTATATCTTGCCCACAGTTGGACTGTGAGTTCCCTCAGAGCTGTGTTCACACTAACACACACACGCACGTACAGCCACAACTGCACCTAGAATGTTTGTATAAAATCTCCAGCCACATTGATCACACATCAAATGAAAAAAGTGGAGAAAATAAACGCAACAACAATAATCCACACATACAGGGAGGCTGTTTCACAACCAGGAAATTTTCATCATCTCAAGTATGACATTTCAAAGATGTCATATTCCACCAGAATAAGAAAAAAAAGTCCAAGATCTCGATACATAACTCATGAACAGTCGCAGACAATGATTTTAGCCCCACCTCTCCTATTAGTCTAAGTATTCTAGAAACTGGAACTGCTGAAAAAAGACACATTTTGTCATAGTGTTTTGGACTTTGTGAAATAATCCTGTGTGTGTAAAGAATTACACTTGTGATCTGGGTTCAGTTAGTTCAGTTGGTTGGATGGCTGGTTTGCAGTGTAGAATGATGCCACCAGCATTGGTTCAGTTCCATCACTGGCTGAGGTTATCATGCAGAGATCTCCTTCTCAACCTCTTCCCCTTGCCTGACCCTCAGGTTAAACCACCACCAGTCACCTCTCTCTAACGAGAGCAGCCCAATGGTCTGGTAGAACTAAGGCAACTTTACCTTTTACTGTTGACCTCCAGCACATGGACTGCTGTGGTTCAAGAAGGCAGCTCAACACTACCTCTCAAAGGCAATTAAGGATGGGTAATTAATGTTTGCCTAGAGAGGGACACCAACATCCCATGAATGACTTGTTAAAAAAATGTCAATATTGATATGAATTTATTATTTACTCATCCATGCTGCAGTGTTTATTAATGTTATCTAGTTTGTCAGAACTTCAAAAGTTGCTGATGGTACAGTGCCTGGGGTCACAGATTCCAGGTTCTGAGCAAGTGATACAGGGAGGATGTAAGGAAAAATTCTTTATGAAACAAGTGGTATAGACGGGAACTATCCATGTGGAAGATGAAATCAGAGACAATGGATGCCTTGAAAGGCAAATCATACAGGCCCTCGAAGAAAATAAACTAGCAAGGCTGCAAGGTGGAATGGGACAGTGGAATGGACTGCAATGGTCTGCAGGAGCCAGCATGGACTCAATGGGTTGAATGGCTCCTTGTGTGCTGTAATGACTCTCTGGTTATGGGACAGTTTTGAAAGCTCTAAATAATAGACATTTCAGTGTTTAAGTACACAAATCTTTCAAGGTAGCACAATAATGTAGAGGATGATTAAAAAAGCTTAGAGGTTGCTTAGGTTTACAAATATAACTAGAATTTTGTACAACACCAGTTTGACCTCAGCAGGAGCAATATCACCAATTAAGGGTGCCACACTTCAAGAAAAAAGTGAAGGTCTAACTTGGGAATGATAAAGAGAAGGATGTTCCCAGAGACAAAGGACTTCAGCTCTGAGGAGAGGGTGAAAATGTTCACAGCATTCTCTCTGAAACAGAGAATGTTCAGAAATGACCCAACAGAAGTATCATGATGGTGAGAGGTTTTGCTGGAGTGATAAGTAAAAGATCTTCTCTCTGGCGAATGAGTCAAAAGCCAAGAGCCAGAAATTTAAAATTATTGACAAAGATTCTAGAGGATAGATGAGAAGAGCATTGTCTGGAAAGTTTTGCATTGAAGAAGTTGTGGAAATTGAGTCCTTCCAGAAAGAATTTTAAATAGGTAATTAAGTAGGCATTTGAGAGTGAAAGAGTGACATTTCACAGATAAAAAGTGTCCAAAGCTTTATGACAGCTCATTCAAAAAATGAACAAAGGTGAGAAGCCAAATGACCTCCTTATACACTCGAAGTTTCCCAAAACCAGGTTGAAGAAGCTGATTGCACAAATGTAGGACGACACTTGTGGGAGCCTGCATGGGCACTTACCAGCAATCACACGATAGGATGCAGTATTAATAAACAAATAATGGAAGCTTGTTGCAAAGGTACAGCAACAATCATCAGAGATTTTAACCAATATATAGAATAGAAGAATAAGATGGACAAAGAGGACCCAGACGAGGAGTACATAGAATGTTCTCCGGATAGCTTTTTCGATAGCAGGATGTTTGGAGCCAACCAAAGATTAGGCATCACTTGACCTGGTAGGAGAGGATTAATTTATGACTTCATAGTGAAGTCACCCGTTAGTAGCAGTGACCATAATATCATTGATTTTTACGTCTAGTCTGAGGGAGAGAAGAGTGAGTCCAAGACCTATTTTATACTAAAATAAGGATACTTACGAGGACACAAAAGCAGATTTAGCTAAACTGGTGGAAAATTAGGTTAAGGAATGGGTGAAAGAGATGCAGTGACAGATATTTAAGGGGATAAAGGTAAAGTTAAAGTCACCACCGTCCTTACAGACCATGGGGCTTCTCTCTTATTGGAAAGAGGCAATTGGTTTATTTGAACTTTATCACCATGCCTCAGACAAGGGGACAGGTTGAGAAGGAGAGTCCTTCATGGTAACCTCAGCCAGTGCAGGAGTTGAACCCATGCAGTTGGCATCGCTTTGCATTGCAAAACAGTCATCCAGCCAACAAAAACACAGAATAACAAAGATACATTCCAACGAGAAAACAAAATTCCAAGTGATTCTCATGAAACCCAATGCAGGCTTGAGGAATAGCAACATATTTTCTACTTAGGCACTTTACAACCTTTAGGACTCAACATTGATGTCAATGTCTTCAGATCATAAAAACCTTACCCCTTAACCCCAAGCAACCCTCAGTACCCCATTCTATCCCTTGTTTTCATGGATTTGCTCTCAGCAGACCAGATGTATTTTTTGCTATTAACACCTACACTGGATTGATTTATTTTCTCAGACATATCAAGATATTTTATAGTGTCACAGTGGGGGGTGGGGAGCAGGCAATGGGGTACATCTGAGTGTTACAGTGAAGGGTGTGGGATATATTAGTGTGTTACAGTGACAGAGCGTGGAGTATATCAGAATGTTACAGTGTGGGGCAAGGGATATATCAGAGTGTTTTTAAGGGGTATAGGGTATATTACAGTCAGTGACAGGGCATGGAGTGTATCAGAATGTGAGATATATCAGAGTGTAACAGTGAGGGGTGTGGGGTGTATCAGTGTTACAGCGAGAGGTGTGGGATGTATCAGATTGTTACAGTGACAGTGTGTGGAGTATATCAGAATGTTACAGTGAGGGATGTGGGATGTAACACAATGTTACAGTGAGGGGTGCGGAATTTATCAGAGTGTTACAGTGAGGGGTGTATCACAGTGTTACAGTGAGGGGTGTGGGGCATATCACAGTGCTACAGTGAGGGGTGTAGAGTATATCATAGTACTACAGCGAGGGATTTGCAGTTTATCAATGTTACAGTGAAGGGTGTGTGGTATATTGGAGTGTTACAGTCAGGGGTATGTGACATATCGGAGTGTTACAGTCAGGGGTGTGTGGTATATTGGAGTGTTACAGTCAGGGGTATGTGATATATCGGAGTGTTACAGTCAGGGGTTTGTGGTATATTGGAGTGTTACAGTCAGGGGTATGTGATATATCAGAGTGTTACAGTCACGGGTATGTGGTATATTGGAGAGTTACAGTCAGGAGTATGTGGTATATCGGAGTGTTACAATCAGGAGTATGTGACATATCGGAGTGTTACAGTCAGGGGTGTGTGGTATATCGGAGTGTTACAGTCAGGGGTATGTGGTATATTGGAGTGTTACAGTCAGGGGTGTGTGATATATCGGAGTGTTACAGTCAGGGATGTGTGGTATATTGGAGTGTTACATTCAGGGGTGTGAAGTATTTCAGAGTGTTACAGTGAGGGTTGTGGGAAAAATCAGAGTGTTACAGTGAGGAATTTGAAATATATCAGAGTACCACAGTGAGGGTTGGGGGTACACAGGTGGAATAATCAAAAGACTTGTGTCCAAATGCCAGAATGGTAGCTGTGGTATCGAAATACTGCTAATTAAACAAATTAGGAATTTTGAAGTTGCATCATCGGTAATTGTGACCAGTAAGTTTCCATTCCAATGTGAAGCATTTTCGTTGCAGAGTTGTGTAGAATCATGGAATCCCTACAGTGTGGAAACAGGCCCTTCAACCCAACAAGTCCACACCGAACCTCAGAGCATCCCACCCAGACCCATCCCCCTATAACCCACCTAATCTACACACCCCTGAACACTACAGGAAATTTAACATGGCCAATCAACCTAAACTGCACATCTTTGGACTGTGGGAGGAAACCAGAGCACCCGGAGGAAACCCACGCAGACATGGGGAGAATGTGCAAACTCCACACAGACAGACGCCCGAGACTGGAATCGAACCCGGGTCCCTGGCACTGTGACGCAGCAGTGCTAACCACTGTGCCACCATGCCACCCCTGCCATTGTGCTGCCTGTGTACTGCAGAAAAATATTTTGATGAGAAATCTCAGATTTGGTGTTGATGGAAACGTCGTGAGAGTTGTGTGACCAGCAACACTATCATTGATGAGGGTATTGGGGATTGCAGAATTTTTCTCAGTGAAAATTGAGGGAATTAATTAAAAATGTGAATATCTTCTTTAGATTATATCAGTGTTTCCAAATGACTTTTCTTGTTTTGGATAAATTATCTCTCAATCTGAAGCAACAGCACCAATCAAATAGTATGTTAGCCACACACCTATTTGAACATGCTTTGCGCATCTTGATTTTTGTGCTGTTGAGATGAAAAGGAATGATTTCCTTTGGTGTAACCATAGCAGTAAGTCTCTCATTACCAGTCAGATGAGTTGCCTGCTCAAGTCAGAGTTATGTGACCTTCCAATCTGAATATGTATGACCAGCTGGCAAGGACATCTCCATCGGATAAAGTGTCACCATGAGGCCAGTCTCTTTTCCTTCCAATTGAACAGGCAGTATCAACAGAGGCAGCCTCTTTGCCCCTTCTTATTTGTTGCCTGGTTGCTCCTTCATCTGTTACGTCTTGGCAACAGGCCAACAATGTGCAAATAAGAAATTCAACAACTTGAGTTTATATAGCGCCTTTAATGTAGCAAGATGGCCAAAGTTGCTTCATATTTGCATATTTGAACAAAATTGGAGACTGAACCATAAAAAGACAGAAGGCCAAAACTTGGTCAAAAAGTGGATTGTAAGGAGGGGTCATGGAATCATTAAAAAGAAGGTAGCCCTTCGGTTCTTCAGTCCATATTGACTCTCCATAGAGCAATCCAGTATTCTGACCTTTCTATCTCAGCATCCTTTCAGCTTTAGTTCCCACAGTGAACATCCAAACATATGAATTACAAGCATAAGTAGACCATTCAGCCCTTCAGTCCTACTCCTCTATTCAACTTAAACCCAACCTACTTCTGATAACTTTCGATTCCCACTGAAATAACACCACAGAGGCTGGTATCCCATTACCAAATCACCTTTTATTTATATGTGTATAGTACTTGTCACTGACCCAGCTCCCTCAGAGCCAACTCTCAGAGTGAACAGAACCGCTGACACTCCTGTTTCTACTTGTTAGCCAGGGCTCCCTGACTGGACCAAGTTAAGATCCCTAATCAGGCAACTCATACTCAACAAGAGCTACCTGGCCAGCCTTGTTACAATCGCTACACCCATGTTCATCAAGAATCTGTCTCTGGGAAAGAGAACGAAAGACTCAATACTCTGAATGAATAAAATTCTCATTGCTTTGAATTTGCTTTTGAAATAATTTCTCATCTTTGCTTCCACCACTGTCATAATCACTGAGTTCCAAGTTGTAACCATTCACTGTGAAAGTGACTCCCGAGCCTCTGGGATATCCTGCTGGTTGGTCAGATGTTTTTATCTTTCACATGGAGTTGGATTAATGCTTGACTGTGATGAAGGTCACATTCCCCAAAGGTCAAGTGTCTCTTGAAAGTTCTCCTGGATCCATTTCCATCATCTGAGGGAGTCAGGGAGGAGTGCACCAGAGTATTTGTGCTTTGATTGGCCCTGGGATTTATTTTTGCTGCTCCAGATTGAAGATGATGAGTGGGCAGTGGAGGGGAGTGTGTAAATGGAGAAAGGAAGGTGGTGAGCAGAGTGGAGAGAGACAGGTGGTGATGAGGCCAAGTTCTGACTGAGATAGATTTTGCCAGGGAGATGCTTTCACTCACAAGCAGTCCCACAGGATTAGGCAATGTGTCCCAATCAGACATCATCAGCCAGGAGATCCCCATCTTATCCTGTTACTGTTCCTTTAGAGACTAGTAACTTGTTAAAAAAGAATTATGAGACAAGATTTCACTTCTTAAAGCTTTTACTGTAACAAGCCAACTAAAATCAACATAACTCAACAGTATTAATTAACAGGTGAAGGATAGTTCAAGCTGAAATGTAAATTTCACTTCAAATAGTTGATGCAAAAAAAATCCACACATAGTTACAATTACTCACATTATTTCCTGCCAAAGATGGCAGCACAAGCAATCTCACAGTCTGTCCATCCTGTCTTCCACTTTGTACAAACTCCCACGTTCCATCCAATCCTTTCAGCCGTATTCCACCCAAAGGCCCTGGACATGATAATCACAGATGGCATACGTTCATGAACCCTCTTAGATCATGATAGTGTGATGGCACAGAATTTGCATTGACTCCTTTCATGGTCTTGTCAAGCCTCACTGGGATAATGCTCTGGAAATCAATCCCACTATTCCCAGAGTCACCGCAAATGTTAAGGATTTTACAAATACATGCAGAATTCCCAAATTTACCTGTCTTATAAATCCAGCTTGACAGAAAACATGGACCAGATTCCTGCCCTTAACAAGAATTACTATTTATAACAAATAAATAGACTCTAACTACAAATGCACATCAATGAAATATTGGCATGCAACTCTACTAATTAAACGCCTTATAAGTTCCCCCTTACACACCCACCTACACTAAACATTACTCCTTTATCATCCTTCTCTGGATGTTTTCACTGGGTTGAAGGAAGCACGGGGTGGCTAGTTCATACTAGCCTGATTTATGAATTAATGGTCATGGCTTAAAAAAGCACTGGAGGAAAAGTGCTGAGCTGTTGGAGGTCTGAAGGCATCTCTCTATCTTGTTCGCAGCCTTAAGCTATCCAGCTACCTGAGAATACAATCACACAGTTCTTGGTAGGCAGAAGGACTTTGTCACTAATAACTGGTCACTAGTCCATAGACCAATCAGCTGCTTACAACCAGCCAAAGCTCCACCTGTACACAATCCTTCAGCTCCTGCAAAGTGCCCTCCAACTACTGCTGGGATCAGCAACTGTGTAAACTGTGTTTACAATAAGGGTCATTTTACTTCCAGTGTTCCGGATTTTGTTTGTTCTTCTGTATGGGGCTCTGAGTCCATGCATAGCAGTGACTTCTAGAACTGAAAGTCAATGCTGTGAATGGCGTCAGCACATTGACAACCATGTATAGACCCTCATAGCAGCTATCTGCAGCCGCACAATTTACAGCATGCATAGGTTACTTGCTTTCAAAGCATGCAGCAGTTCTCCAGCCATTGTGGGATTCAAAAGTTCTTTCTTCATTTCAGTTCACCATTAAAAATCCAGAAAAACAAAGAGACTTTACACTTGACACAACCACTGTCACTCTCTCCAGACCTTCTCTGCAAAGGTACATTCCACAAGGAGATGAGCAGCAGTCCCTTCCCCATCACAGCCATCTCATGCACAACATTTAGAGGGGGGTAAGTCACGAGGCATGAAAGAAGGAACTGACAGAAAAGGTCTTTCTCACTGCCAACCCAGTGACTTACTGATACCAGGTTGCTGCAGAAACATGCTGTTCACACAGTGCTCAGCCCTGTGGATGCATCACAGTGGTGCCTGCTGCTAGCCAAGCTCTGATACCCAGAGTTCAAGCTCCATCAACTCACAAAAACTTCTGTGTATGTGATTGTCCAGGAATTGAGTAACCTCTTAGAACTTACATATGAAACACGATGCACATCAAGCAAGACTGAGCTGTCATGCTGTGTCGCCATTTTATCAGACTCCTAAACTACCTCATGGAAAGAAATATAAGACTTAAATATTTAAATAATCACTCACTCACCAATCAGCTGCTTCCCTCGAAAACCCATGTCAGATTGGTACAGACACTCACTAATCTGATCATTGGCATTCAGATTACACAGGGATTTTAAACACAATGAAACCTTGCATTTGTATAGAACTGTTAATGACCTGACTCCAGATCTGTCTGGATATATTCCTGGGAGTTTATCACAGGACCTTCCACCATTAGTCACCCAACAGATCCACGTTCGAAACTAATCAGGAAGTCAGCAGACTCTTCACTCTTGGATTGAATTGGATGACAGTCAAACATCTTTGGTTTCCCATCTGTGGGGTTTGCCTCTTAAAAGTAAGTCCAACCTGCTCAATAAACAAGAACAGTTGTTAAAGGGTAAGTGACATTTCTCCTGGTTTCCAGCGCACTGCAGAACAGTCATTAAATATTGGAGGGTGGCCAACCTGTCCTAACTCCTATTTTCACTGATCACTATCCCCAGTTACGACCAGCAACAAGAAAGATTTGTTCATTTTTGTGGCTCTCACGAGAAAAACATTATTTTTCCAAACAGCTGGAAAGTTCCAGTGTGAGTTGGCCCTGAGATTGGGCAATGCGACAATAACTGTACTCATCTGCGTAACCACAGTGCCCTATTGCCTGACACCCCTGTGACTGTGAGCTGAAATTTTAATGACAGGTTTTTGAAGTGTTGATAAAAGGCCTAGGCTCAGAGCACAGCCAGCCGGCAGATCACAGCTGGGGCACACTGTCATTCACCGAGCTCGAGCCAAATCTGGGATTGCATCACATCCCACCCAATCCCTCTTGGGAGATAGATTAATGGAGGACATTTGTTATCACAGTTTCCTCTGCATTACACAACTATTCATTCAGGAGTGAGCTATAAAGACTCAAGCTGGCCACAATATTTATTTCTATTCCTTGATTCATGAGAACGGTAGAAACATCCAGAGTATTCTCTCCATATGGCCATTGGGTTTTGGAAAGGCTCAAAGCCATTCCCAGGCAGCGGAGGAGATAAAAACTGACACAGTCACACTTTCTGACCTCTTGGGCATTCCCCAGTTTCAAGTGTTCCACTACCAGGGACCACGCCTTCTGGTGCCAAGGCCCCAAGCACAAATACCCACCTTAAACCTCTCCACTTCATTTTCCTCCTTTAAAAGAGTGCTTAAAACTTACCTCTTTCAGCATCTTATCCTTAGAAGGCTTAATAGGATGAATACTGAGAGGATGTTGACCCTCATGGGACAGTACAGAACCAGAAGGCACAATATCAGAATTAAGGGGTGCTAATTGAAGATAAAATGAGGAGGAATTTCTTCTCTCAGAGTGTTGAGAGTCTTTGGAATTCCTTATCACGGAGAGCTGTGGGGCAAAGTCCTTGTGTATATTTGAGGCTGAGATGGATAGATTCTTGATCAGTCGGGGAATCAAGGGTTACAGGGAAACTGCAGGAAAGTGGATGTGAAGAGTGTCAGATCAGCTATGATTGTATTGAACGACGGAGCAGGCTTGAAGAGCTGAACAGCCTACTCCTGTTCTGAATTCTCATGATCTTACAGACTTAATCTTTCGGTCACATTCCCTATTATGTTTTTAAATGTCTCAGTGTCATGGTTGGTTTTATAATGTTTCTGTGATGTGATTCATTTTGCTAAAGGTGCTAAATAAATGTCAGTTGCTGTTGATGTTGATTGAGCAGTGAAAGATGTGAGCAGAAAATAAACACAGGCAGAAACCAAGATTGCACTTGTGAAGCCTGGCAGGGCAAAGTAGCTGTGGAAAACCAAGAAAATGATCTCTGAGACAGTGACTGGAGTAAGATCAATAAAATAGAGTTCAAGATGAATAACAACACTGAAACAGAGACTGTCAGAGGCAGCAGATGAGAGAGATGGTGACAAAGAAAGAAAGACTCAGAAACAGGAATTCAGCAGACAGCAAAAATCGAGGTAAATGATTATGATCTGGAAAGCCATTATGGAAACATTGTTACAAGGAGTTCAAAATTGGGAACTTAACATTCAAGGACATTTGACCTTTCAGAAAGACAGGAGGGAAGGAAAAGGTGGCGGGGTAGCGCTGTTAGTACGCGAGGAAATGAGGACAATTGTGAGAGACGATCTAGGCTCGAATGATGTAGAGTCCATTTGGGTGGAGGTGAAAAATACCAAATGAAAGAAGAAATAAAACAAAGAACCCCAAATGCTGGAAATCTGAAACAAAACCAGAAATTGGTGGAGAAACTCAATTCCAAAGAAAGGTCACTGGATTTGCAACGTTAACTCTGCTTTCTCTCCACAGATATTACCAGACCTGTTGAGTTTCTCCAGAAATTTCTGTTTTTGTTTATGGGAAAGAAAACATTGATAGGAGTAGTGTACTGACATAAAACAGTAGCCACTCTAGAGGAAAGGACATAAATCAATAAATAAAGGAACATTTGAAAAGAATAGAGCAATAATTCTGCGTGGATTTAATTTTCATGTCAATTGAGTGAAACAAATTAGAAAGATAGCTGCAATGACGAATTCATAGAGTGCGTTAGGTTAGTTTCCTAAAGCAATATGACATTAAACCAAATAAAAACTGCAAAAACTGTTGAAGCTGTAATTCAGAAACAAAAACAGAAGTTGCTGGAAGAGCTCAATAGGTCTGGCAGCAACTGTGAAGAGAAATCAGAGTTAACATTTGGAGAAACGTTAATTCTGATTTCTCTTCACAGCTGCTTCCAGACCTGCTGAGCTTTTCCATGCCATGGAACCAAGCAGGGAGCAGGCTAATTTGGATCTGTTAATGGATAATGAGGTAGGTTTAAGAAATGACCTCAGAGTAAAAGATAAAGTGATCATAACATGTTAGAATTTAATATTCAATTTCAGAGTGAGAAATTTGGGTTGGAAACAACTGTGTTTAACTTAAATGAAGGGAATTGCAATGGAATGAGGACAGAGTTAGTTTGAGTGAACTGGGTGTATTGATTAGCAGGAGAGCAAGCAGTGGCAGACATTTAAGGAGGTAATTCATGACTCTCAGCACAAATACTTTCCAGTAAGGAGGAAACAATCTAAGAGAGGGATAAATCAACCATGGCTAATCAAGGAAGTCACGGTAAAATAGGGCTGAGTCAGCACAGATTCATCAAGGGGAGGTCATGCCTGACAAATCTGTTCAAATTCTTTGAGGAGGTAAAGAGCAAGTTAGACAAAGGGAATCTATTTAGATTTCCAGAAGACCTTTGATAAGGTGCTGCATAGGAGGCTGCCAAATAAGATGAGCCCATGGTATTTGGGGCATGTTAGTGGCATGGATATAGGATTGCCTGACTGGCAGAAGGGAGAGAGAAGGGATAAAGGATTCATTTTCAGGATGGCAGCTGGTGACTACTGGAGGGTCCATGTTGGTACCACAACTAATAATGTTATATGTTATTGATCTTGATGTTGGAACCGAGGGCATTGTTGCTAAGCTTGCAGATGACACAAAAATACGTGGAGAGGCAGGTGGTTTTGAGGAAGCCGGGAGGCTGAGAAGGATTTGGACAGTTTAGGAGAGTGAGCAAAGAAATGGCAGTTAGAACACAATGTCGGAAAGTATAAGGTAATGAACTTTTGTAGGAAGAATAGATGCATAGGCTATTTTCTAAATGGAGAAACGCTTCGGAAATCTGAAACACAAAGGGACTTAGGAGACCTAGTTCAGGATTCTGTTAAGGTTAACATACAGGTATGGTTGGCATTCAGGAAGGCAAATGCAATGTTGGCATTCATTTCAAGAGGGCTAGAATATAAGCGCAGAGATGTATTGCTGTGGCTGTTTCCAACTCTGGTCAGACGCCATTTGGAGTACTGTAAGCAGTTTTGGGCCCCATATCTAAGAAAGGATGTGCTGGCATTGGAGGGAATCCAGAGGAGGTTCGCAAGAACGATCCCAGGAGGAAGGGCTTGTTACATGAGAAGTGGTTGAAGACTCTGGGTTTTTACTCAATGGAGTTTAGAAGGATGAGAAAGGATTGCATTGAAACGTTCAGAATTCTAAGAGGCCTGGATAGAGAAGGCATGGAGAAGATGCTTCCCTTAGTTGGTGAGATTAGGACCTGAGGGCCCAACCTTAGAATGAAGGGATGAACCTTTAGAACTGAGATGTGGAGGAATTTCTTCAGCCAGATGGTGGTTAATCTGTGGAACTCATTGGCGCAGAAGGCTGTGTAGGCCAAGTTATTGAGTGTATTTAAGACAGAGGTAGATAGGTCCTTGATTGGTAAGGGGCTCAACAGTTATGGGGAGAAGGCAGGAGAATGGATTTGAGAAACATATCAGCAATGATCGAATGGCAGAGCAAACTCGATGGGCCGAATGTCCTAAATCAGCTCCTATATCTTACAGTCTTAAGTACAGTATTAAGTTGAAAGAAAAAACATATAAGGAGGCAAAAGTCAGTGTTAGCCCCAAAGACTTGGATAAAGTACCATCATCATCACTAGAGAAGTAGTACTAGAGAACTGCTGAGGCTGACAGCAGATAAGTTCCTGGCCCTTATGACTTGCATCCTAGGATCCGAAAAGTGGTAGCTACAAAGATGATGGATGCATTGGTTGTAATTGTATGACACCCCTATTCAAAAAGGGAGGGAGGCAAAAACTGGGTAACTATAGGACGATTAGCCAAACATCTATTTTTAGAAAAGTATTGGAATCAATCTTCAAGGAAATGATTTGGAACCATTTGGAATGTCATAATCTAATCAAGCAGAGTCAACATAACTTGATGAAAGCTTCTTGAGGAAGTCTCAACCAGAGTGGACAGAGGAAAACCAGTAGATATGTTGTATTTAGACTTCCAGAAGGCAATCAGCGAGCTACCTCACAAAAGATTAAGCCATAAGATAAAAGCCCACTGTATTGGAGGTAGGATATTGGCATAAATAAATGACTGGATCAAGGGCAGGAAGCAATGAGTGGGAATAAAGGTTTTTTTTCTCAGGTTGGTGGCCAGTGGGGTTCCACAGGGATCAGTGTTGGCACCACAACTGTTTACAGTGTATATCAATGACTTGGAGGAAGGAAGTGAATGTACTGTAGCCAAATTTAAAGATGACACAAAAATAGGTGAAAAGGCAGATTGTGTGAGATGAGGGGGGATACAAAGTCTACAAAGCGAAGGTGCAACACCTGCCCTTTTACCTCCTCCCTCCCCAGTATCCAAGGGCCCAAACATACCTTCCAGGTGAAGCAAAACTTCACCTGCACTTCCCAGAATCTGGTCTACTGCATTCGCTGCTCATAATGTGGCCTCCTCTACATTGGGGAAACGAAGCATATACTTGGCAACCGCTTCGCAGAACATCTACGTTCTGCTCGCAAAAAAGACCCTGAACTACCTGTTGCCTGCCACTTCAACGCACCACCCTGCTCCTTGGTCAACATCTCTGTCTCTGGCATGCTGCAGTGTTCCAGTGAAGCCCAATGCAAACTGGAGGAACAACACCTCATTTTCTGCTTGGGGACCCTACAGCCCTCCAGACTCAATATTGGGTTCAATAATTTTAGGGCCTAAACTATCCCATGTCCCAGCCCCCTACCCCACACACCAGGCCTTGTTACCACATAGCCTGCCATTACACCCTGTTGTAGTCACTAACAGTCCCCATTAACAACTATTCACCCTTCCAGCCTGATCGTGCGCAACTGTCTTTCTCTCTCTTTGGGCTCTATACTATCATTTACTCCCTACCCCACCCACCTCCCTATTTTCTGCATATAAACTGACATTTTCCCAGCCACCATCAGTTCTGAGGAAGGGTCACCGGACCCGAAACGTTTACTCTGTTTTTCCCTTCACAGATGCTGCCAGACGTGCTGAGCTTTTCCAGCCACTTTGTTTTTGTTCCTGATTTACAGCATCCACAGTTCTTTCGGTTTTTCCCAAGAGAGATTTATAGTTTAAGTAAAAAGGCAAGAAGTTGGCAAATGGAGTATAATGTGGGAAAATGTGAAGTTGTTCATTTTAGAAGGGAGATTAAGGGAACAGAGTACTATTCATATGGAGAAAAAACTGCTGAAAATTACAACACAGAGACTGGGGGTACTTATGCACGAAACACAAAACTCACACACAGGAGCAGCAGGTAATCAGGAAGGTCAATGGAATGTTGGCCCTTATTTCAAGGGGGTTAGCATACAAGAATAGGGATGTCATACTAAAACTGTACGAGGTGCTGATGAGACAACATTTGGAGTACTATGAGCAGTTTTGGTCCCCTTATTTAAGGAACGATATCACTTCATTGAATGCACTTCACAGAAATTTCACTAGGATGAACCCAGTATGGAAGGATTGTCTTACGATCAAAAGTTAACAGTTTGACTCTACTCACTGGTGTCTAGAAGAATGAGAGGCGAACTCATTGAAATGTACAGTTTTCATAAGGGGTTTAACAGGATAAATGCTGAGAAAATGTTTCCCTTCATGGGAGAATCGAGGACCAGAGGGCATAGTCTCAGAATAAAGGGGCGCCAATTTAAGACTGAGATGAGGAGGAATTTCTTCTCTCAGAGGGTTGAGTGTCTTTGGAACTCCTTGCCACAGAGAGCTGTGAGGCAGAGTCATCATGTATAAATTATTCAGAGATGGATAGCTTCTCAATCAGCCAGGGAATCAAGGGTTACAGGGAAAGGGCAGGAAAGGGGACATGAGGAATGTCAAATCATTGAATGGTCGAGCAGGCTCAAGGGGCCAAATGGCCTACTCTTACATCTATTTGAATTGGCCTTGTGGACAGAGACATAAGTGTGACAGACAGCCAGAGAAACAGAGAAATGTAGGACAGAAAGTCAGTGGGACAGTTAAATGAAGGGACAGTAATAAACAGAGGGTCAACCAAAGCGACACAGTGAGGAAGACAGAATCATATTATGAGAAACAGCAATATACTGGGAAAGAGCGAGACAGAAACAGAATGCTAGGGTCAGTAATTATCAAGAATGAGAGGCAAAAAGGAACAGAGAGAAACAGACAGTGAGCAACAGAAACAGAGACAGTGAGATGGAGAGAAACAGTGAGTGAGAAAGCAAGACAGAAAGAGACAGTGAAAGAGAATTACAAACATGAGAGAGAAAGGAATAAAACAAAGGGAGAAACTGGGAAACAGAAACTGAGAGAGGGACAGAGTAAAAAAAGAGGATGAAAGTTGACTAAGTGTGAGAGTGGAAGCCATTAGGGATTTGGAGTAGCAGAGAACACTTAGGGTTGAATGAGCAAAGTAAGGAAGAGTGGGATTATGGGACTATTATCCTCTCTTCCTCTGAAGGAAACATCACAGAGCCATGGCAGGCAAGATGATAGTGAGCCAAAGAAGGAATGACAAGAACTGATCAGTCTAAGATCGAGAACTCATTGTTGACTAAGCAGCCATTGGCATTTGTTGAACAGATTTCAAGTCTTGTACATTGAGTTCATCCAATATTCTGCTATTTTAATCGGCCCAAATTGCATTCAACCACTCAATTACTCATTGAGCTATATGAACTACTGCTTATGAAATTCCTCACTTTTAAACTTTTCATCCTTCTGTTCAATTCCCGACCACGCTAACTTCCCCATTTCTGTAATCTCCTCAAGCCCTTATAACCCTCCCATTCTATTGGTTTCTGGATATTATTGTGAAGGTGAGTACTTGTAGATTGGGAGGCAGGAAGTTAGAATTTGATGTTTGTAAAATGCTAGGGGAGAAAGCATTGGTCCCTTTAAAAGATCAGGTGCTTTTTCTGTACTTAGTGATTTATAATGGATATTTGTGAGCAACAACTTTAAAGTTTGCAAGTAAACAGAGAGCACCCAAATTGAAATATTTGTATCAAAAAGCCTTACAGTTACCAGGCCAAGCAGCAGTTTTTTTTTAACCAACAGAACAGGATTTTGAATTTAGCCAATCAATTTGAACTAGGTACTAAAAATCTATTAAATTTGAATCTATTGGTTTTGATACCATAGAACCAATCCTGTGTAAGAATATTGATATGTCATCAAGGGTATAAAAAGAAGGGGGCAGTTTGACAAAGATCCCAGACCTAGCTGCCATCCACCAGAGCTAATGGCCCTCAGCTTTCAAGAGAGAATTGCTGGCTCTCACAGCCTCCTCCAAGTCTTAGAGAAAACACCATCTAAATAATAAAGGTACAACGGTATCAACGGCACAATTATTGATAATCCTGACAGAAGAATTGATGGAGAAGGCACAGAACATTCCAGAAGACATAACCTGGCTGTAATTTCAAGAGACTAAATTCTATTTTTTTTTATATATAAGTGGGACTTGTATTTATTGGAATAGCATACCGCTAGAATCTTGCTTTATTCCAGAATAGTTAGTAATTAGAAGTAATTTATTTGGTTTATTAATAGTTTAATTAATTTGTTCACTGTTAGTGTTAGATAAATAAATTGTTACTGGTTCATTTTAAAGTGAGTGTCAGGGAATTATTTTATTTAACCACTTGAAGTTGCTAAAAATCAGTTTACTCCACTTCTTACACTCCTTTTACAGATTATGGGGCAAGCTGCTCTTCTTTGGGTGTTTTGGTTTTAGTTCTCAGAGGTGGGGGGTCACCCTCCATTTTACAACAAATTGGGGGACTCATCCAGGATTTGGACAGATTTGAACAGATTTAGGGTATGATAGGTCCCAGCAGATTTAAACAGACTTGGGGACTAGTATCATACATCTTTAAATAAAACTTAAGTGAGAAGTGGAAAATCTGTTTAATTTCAGTTGTTTGTTGCTGGTTAAATCAAAAGTGGGGAAATGGCTCTTAACATTGCTAAAAAGGTTCTCAGAGCCGAAGACACTTACCAAATTTTCCAAGAAAGCTTAGAAAGACAGAAAAAGGTGACACTTTTAGAGTTAGTAAACAGGCTAAAATTGGGTTTAACTAGGGATAATAAGAAAGCTGAAATTGTAACGGAGTAAGCCAAGCATTCAGATATATCAGAGAAACAGTCAACTGTAGTGCCATTAAAAAAAATTAAATTGCAAATAAGACAATTAGAATTAGAAAGTGAACTCAAAAGGCTGGAGTCAGAAGTAATGTTCAAGTTGGAAAAGATGATGTTGGAACTTGAAGCTAAAAGACTTCAAAAGACAGAAGTAAAAGTATAACATACAAGCGATGATAAGCAACCTCATCATAGCCAACAGCCTGGTAGGGACACATACAAGTATGCCCAAACATTACCAAAATTCGATGAAAAAGACGTAGAACCCTTTTTCATTACCTTTGAGAAATTGGCTAAACAGATGAACTGACCAGAGACTGTGTGGGTAATGTTAATTCAGGCCAAGTTGGTAGGCAGAGTAGGCTAGTGAGGTGTGCTGTCAGAGGAGGTGTCAGGAGAATATGAAGAAGTAAAAAACGCTATTTTGAGTGCCCACAAATTGGTTCGAGAAGCATATAGACAACGGTTCAGAAATGTAAGAAAGAAACCAGATCAGACTTATATTGAGTTTGAAAGAATTAAACAGAGCAACTTTGATAGATGGATGAGAGCATTAAAGATAGAAAAGACATATGAAGCTCTCAGAGATATTATTCTGCTGGAAGAGTTTAAAATCTCACCTCCAGAAGTGATAAGAACTCATGTTGAGGAACAGAAAGTTAAAACTGCAAGAAGGGCTACAGAGATGGTGGATGAATACACACTAGTACATAAATCGAAATCGAGCTTCCGACAGCAAGTTCATTCTGTTAGGGATAGTGGGAGATCTTTCAATGAAAATCAAAAAGTAGATCATACTGGGAACATTTTACCACATGTGAAAAAAGAAACCCAAGAGGGTGGAAAAGAGGTGAAAGCTCAGGTGCAATATGGTGGGACACACAAAATCACAGCGCTCGTGGTTTTAGGAATGCACTGGGAAAAGGTATGTGATAAAAGAGGCTAAACCAGTGGGATTTGTTAATGTAGTTAAGGAAATCCCAAGAGAAGTCGAGGAGCTACAGGAGAGTACACAGGCTAGTCACAGACTGATTAGTAAGATAGCACTGATCTTTTCAGAGACTTCACCTGTATGGGTAAGATTTACACAGGTAGAATAGGGGGAGTAGGTAAAGAAGTTAAAATATTGAGAGAAAGGGAGCTAGTCTGTCTCTAATAGTAAGAGATGAAAATATTTGCACTCCTTCTGAAATATTGCCCGAGAGAGTTGTAAGCAGGTAGAGGATCAGGCAGAGGTAGTTAATTCTGAAAGATTAATGGAGTTACAACAATAAGATGAGACACTAAAGGATTTATATCATAAAGCCTACTCAGAAAAAGAATCAGAGTGTATTCTGGAATGCTATTACCTTAAGGATAAAATCTTAACGTGGAAATGGAGACCTTGGCAGGTTAGTGCAGTTGAGAAATGTATCGACATTCACCAGATTGTGTTGCTGGTAGTATACAAACAGGAAGATTGCAAGTAGCACTTGAATTACCTGTAGGAGGTCATCTAGGGGTGAGGAAGACTCAGGCTAAGATACAGAAGCATTTCTATCGGCCTGGATTACATAAAGATGTGGTTGAATTTTGCCATTCCTGTCATATATGTCAGATGGTAGGAAAGCCATAGGCAGTGATAAAACCAGTGCCTTTGATGCCAATTCCCGTATTTGAAGAATGTTTTACACGGATTATAATTGATCTGTAGGTCCCGTCCCTAAAACCAAAAGTGGGAACCAGTATTTATTCACCATAATGGATTTGTCTACCAAGTTTCCACAGGCAATTCCATTATGGAATGTCAAGCTAAAAACAGTTGTGGAGGAGTTGCTTGCTTTCTTTACCCATTATGGACTACCCAGAGAGATTCAGTCAGACCCAGGGTCCAGTTTTACTGCCAAATTAGTTAAGGAGGCCATGGATAGTTTAAGCATCAAACACTTTAAATCAAGTGTTTACCAACCTGAATCACAGGGAGCATTGGAAAGGTGGCATCAGACCCCAAAGACAATATTGAGGGCTTATTACCAGGATTACCCAAATGATTGGAATAAAGGTATCCCATTTATAGTCTTTGCTGTTAGAAATGTTCCAAATGAATCAACTGAGTTTACTCCATTTGAATTGATATTCAGAAGCGAAGTAAAAGGGCCTTTAAAATTAATTAAGGAAAAGTTTACAGGTCCAAAAGTCAGAGACCTCACAGTTGGATTATGTATTTGAGGTGACAGAAAGATTAAACAGAGTAGGTGAATTAGCTAGAGAACATTTGAAAGTGACACAGTACCTAATGAAGCAAGAAGATAAGAAATCTAAAATTCGTACATTTGCCCATGGGGACAAAGTATTGGTGCTGTTACCAATGGTAGGAGATCCCTTCAAAGCAAGATTTAATGGTCCCTATCAGATTGAAAAGTTGTCAGGCGAATTAGCTGGTAAAGATGCCAGATAGATGCCAGATAGGCACGGTTTGATTCATGATAGTCAGCATGGATTTGTGAGGGGTAAATCATGCCTCACAAACCTTATTAAATTCTTTGAAGACGTGACCAAACACGTGGATGAAGGTAGAGCAGTGGATGTGGTATGCATGGATTTAAGTAAGGCGTTTGATAAGGTTCCCCATGGTAGGCTCATGCAGAACGTAAGGAGAGGGAAATGTGGCAGATTGGATTCAGAATTGGCTGACCCTTAGAAGACAAAGGGTGGTAGTGGATGGAAAATATTCAACATGGTGCTCAGTTACGAGTGGTGTACCACAAGGATCTGTTCTGGGTCCTCTTCTATTTGTGATTTTTGTAAATGATTTGGATGAAGGAGTGGAAGGGTGGATTAGTAAGTTCGCTGATGATACGAAGGTGGGTCGAGTTGTGGATATTGCGGAGGGCTGTACTAGGTTACAAAGGGACATTGATAGGATGCAGAGCTGGGCTGAGAAGTGGCAAATGGAGTTTAACCCTGAAAAGTGTGAGATGATTCATTTTGGAAGAACAAACTTGAAAGCAGAATACAGGGTTAACGGAAAGATTCTTGGCAGTGTGGAGGAGCAGAGGGATCTTGGGGTTCATGTCCACAGTTCACTGAAAGCTGCCACCCAGGTGGATAGAGTTGTTAAGAAGGCATATGGTGTGTTAGCTTTCATTAATAGAGGGACTGAGTTCAAGTGCCGTGAAGTTATGTTCCAGCTATAGAAAAGCCTGGTTCGGCCACATCTGGAGTATTGTGTCCAGTTCTGGTCGCCTCATTACAGGAAAGATGTGGAAGCACTGGAAAAGGTGCAGAGGAGATTTACCAGGATGTTGCCTGGAACGGAGGGAAGGTCTTACGAGGCAAGGTTGAGAGAGCTAGGGCTTTTCTTTTTAGAACAACGAAGATGAGAGGTGACTTGATAGAAGTGTACAAAATGATCAGAGGTATAGATAGAGTGGACAGCCAGAGACTTTTTCCTGGGGTGGAGGTAGCTATTACAAGTGGGCATAGTTTTAAAGTGAGTGGAGGTAGATATAGGGGAGACGTCAGAAGTAGATTCTTTACTCAGAGAGTGGTAGGGGTGTGGAATGCATTGCCGGAGAGGGTAGTGGATTCGCCCTCATTAGGGGCATTTAAGCGGCAATTAGATAGGCATATGGATGATAGTATAAGGTAGGGGTGGAGGTTAGATAGACCTTAGTTTTAGGGTAAAAGTTTGGCACAACATCGTGGGCTGAAGGGCCTGTACTATGCTGTACTTTCTATGTTCCATGTTCTAAGAAGACATCATAGAGACGAGTCAAAGCAAGTGGGGTTCACGAATCGTGTTGGTTCCAAACCTGATGATACTCAACAATTCTGCATAGATTATCAGAAGGTCAACACTATGACCAAATCTGACTCTGTTCCAATTCCAAGGCTGGAGGATGGTGTTGAAAAAGTAGGACAAGCCACTTACATCACAAAGTTGGACTCACTTACTACTGGCAAGTACCTTCGTCAGAGCAAGCAAAAGAAGTTTCTCCTTTTGTAACCCCAAATGGGCTATATCAATTTAAAGTAATGCCCTTTGGAATGAAAAACACGCCAAACACTTTTCAAAGGCTTATGAACAGAGTTGTTGAGGGATTGACTAATTGTGCCGCCTACATAGCTGATTTAGTCATCTTTCGTCATTCTTGGAAAGATCACATAGTGCATTTGACAGAGCTCTTTGAGAGACTACGGAAGTCAAAGTTGGTCATAAACTTGGCAAAAACTGAATTTGCAAAGGCAGAAATGACATTCTTAGGGCACAACATTGGATATAGACAGGTGACTTTGAGGGTCGATAAGACGAAGGCCATCAAGGAATTTCGAAGGCCTTCCTCGAAGAAGGAAGTGCTATGATTTTTAGGATTGAACGGATTCTACAGGAAATTTGTACCAAACTTTAGTAACGTAGTGCCACCATGGATAGATTTGCTAAAAAAAATACAAAATTTTGGTGAACAGAACAATGCCAGGACACATTTGAGAATTTAAAAGCAGTCATAACCATTGCACCAATTTTAGCCACACCAAATTTTTTGAAACCCTTCAAAGTCGCTATTGACATAAGTAATGTCGGTGTTGGAGCTACGTTGTTACAGAATGATGATTGTGGAATTGAATGGCCAATTGGTTATTTTTCAAGAAAACTCAATATCCACCAGAAAAGATATTCAACTATTGAAAAAAAGTTATTGAGTTTAGTAATGGCTTTACAATATTTTAATGTTTATGTTGCAAACATTGCGTCAGAGACGATTGTGTATACCGATCACAACCCTTTGTCATTTCTAGAAAGATTTAAGGACAAGAACACCAGATTATTTTGTTGGAGTCTCATATTACAAGCATTTAATTTACAGGTTGTACATATTGTGGGTCATGAAAATATTATTGTGGATGCTTTATCGCAAATTTAAAAGTGAAATGCTTATATAAGGTAGAAACGTAGTGTTCAATGTTATATATGAAAAGAACTAGTATAAAATGTATAACTCTAGATTAATGAGCTATGAATCTAGTAATATAATGGAGTTAAGGTTTTAAATTAGGAAAACAATGAAGCCATCTTTTCATAATGATGGTTCATTTTTTTCTAAGGGGAGAGGTGTTGTGAAGTTAGGTAAAGTACTTACGGATTGAGAGCCAGGAAGTTACAATTTGGTGTTTGTAAAATACTAGGGAGGAAAGCATTGCATGGTCCCTTTAAAAGATCAAGTGCTTTTTATGTACTTAGAGATTTAGAATGGATATTTGTGAGCAGCAGCTTTAAAGTTTGCAAGTAAACAGAAAGCACCCAAATTGAAACATCTGTATCAAAAGGCCTTACATTTAGAGAACAGGCTTTTGAATTTAGCCAACCAATTTGAACTAGATACTTAGGTAACAAAAACCTATTAAATTTAAATCTGATGGTTTTGATAACATAGGACTAATCCTACTGTAAGAAATATTGATACGTCATCAGCCGTATAAAAAGGGGCCAGTTTGTCAAAGACCCCAGAGTTAGCTGCCATCCACCAGAGCTAACGCCTTCAGCTTTCAAGAGAGAATTGCTTGCTGTCAGAGCATCCTCTTTGTCTTAGAAGAAGCACCAACTAAATAACAACGGTACCAACAACACAACTAGTTAACAATCTTGACAGAATAGACGGAGAAGGCATTCCCTGACATAAGAATCAACAGAGAAGGCACAGAACATTCCAGAAAACATAACCTAGCCGCAATTTCAAGAGACTAAATTCTACTTTTTTACGTATAAGTGGCATTTGTATTTATTGGAACAGCATACGATTAGAATTTTGCTTTATTTAGGAATAGTTAGTAGTTAGAAAGGATTTATTCAGTTTGTTAATAGTTTAATTAATTTGTTCACTGTTAGAGTTAGAAAAATAAATTGTTACTCGTTGATTTTAAAGTGAGTGTCAGGGATTTATTTTATTTAACCACTAGAAGTTGCTGAAAAGCAGGTTATACCACTTTTCACACTCCTTTTACAGATTATGAGGCAAGGTGCTCCTATTTGGGTTTTTCGGTTTTAGTTGTCAGAGGTGGGGTGGGGGGGTGGTTACCCTCCGTTTTATAACAGTATCTGGAACTCACTGCCTGAAAGGGTGGTGGAGACAGGACCCCTCAAGACTTTTAAGACCTATTGAGATGAGCAATTGAAGCACCATAGCAGACAGGTGTACAGGCCATGTTCTGGAAATAAGGATTAGAATAGATGGACACTGAATGATTGGCATGGACACTATGGGTTGAAGGACCTCTTTCTGTGTTGTCAAAACTCAAAAGGCTGATTTTGGACAGTGAAATCTGGGTGTTAGTAGGCAATGCCATCATGTGGCTCAATGCTGTAATAACAGCCAGTTTTTCCACTGTGAAAGCAGGCTCCATCATCTATCCACATTGAATCTAGTGCACATCAGAACCCCCGTGGATCATGCTGGGTTGCAATCAGGTCAGGACAATGAGGTGGCAGCAGGTCCTGTTCACGGGTTCCTCCAGTTCATTGCAAATGAAAT
>NW_025966717.1:0-33040 GCF_021869965.1 Rhincodon typus
CAAAGTCTCTGGTCCATCTGGTCTGTGTCAACCACATATTGTAAATTAATCTAGTCCCATTTGCCAGTATTTGGCCCATATCCCTCCTAAGCCCTTTCTGTTCATATACTCATCCAGATGCCTATTAAATGCTGTAATTGTACCTGCCTCCAACACTTCCTCTGGCAGCTCATTCCATAAATACATCACCCTCTGCATGAAAAAGTTGCCCTTTAGGTCTGTTTTATGTCTTCCCCCTCTCACCTTAAATCTATCTCTCTAGTTTTGGATTCCCCACCCTGCAGAAAAGACCTTATCTATTTACCCTATCCATGCCCCTCATGATTTTATAAACCTCTCTAAGGTCACCCCTCAGTCTCTGACAGCCCAGGCAAAATTGCCTCAGCGTATTCAGCCTCTCCCTGTAGCTCAAATCCTCCAATCCTGGCAACATCCTGGTAAATCTTTTCTGAACCCTTTCTAGTTTCGCAACATCCTTCCTTTAGGAGGGAGACCAGAATTGCACGCAGTACTCCAAAATGGCCTAACCAATGTCCTGTACAGCCGCAACATGAAGTCCCAACTCCTTACTCAATGCACCGACCAATCAAGGTATGCATACCAAATGCCACCTTCACTATCCTATCTACCTTGCTTTTCCAAATACATGTAAATCCTGTTCCTCAGAATCTCCTCCAACAACTTGCCCACCACTGACTTTTATAGTTCCCTGGCTTTTCCTTACAACCTTTCTTAAGTAATGGCACCACACTAGTCAACCTCCAGTCTACCGGCACCTCAGCTGTGGCTGTTGACGATACAAATATTTCAGCAAGGGGCCCAGCAATCTCTTCCAAAGCTTACTTGTGTAATCAGGATGCAAATTAAATAGTTGACTTTAAAAAATGCCAGATTTACAGCGTTAGAGTTTTACATACAAAATAGAGACAACTTTATTGTATTACATTATTTTACTTGTGAATCACTCTATTCTTGTACGTCTCCACCCCAACCCAGCCCTATGAACACATTTCCTGCAGTTTCTGGTCATCGGAGACTGTCCAGGTTAAGACTAGAGAATTAGGTCCAGCTAGAGGCAGATAAACAGTGCCACTTGGATGTCAGAGATAAGAAGTTGGGTATAAAATTGACTTTGTTTGCTCAAAATAATTGTAAATGATTACATTAGCTGGCTTTCTGTGCAAAGGAAGACCTATGTTTTTGTCATTATGTTTTGAAACTTTAACCTCCTTTTGTCTAACTCAACAGCTTAACTAATGCTCTTGTAGCAATTATAGCTCTTGCCTCACTTTGATCAATGTGGGACCTGTCTTATCCCTAACAGCCTCTTTGATAATCACTATAAAATACTTGTTAAATATCCATGGAAATAGAGTTACCATCTACCATCTTGTTATTTTAGACTCTCCAGTCTGGCCTCTTAATTGGAATTTAGAAATGAGGTGGCCATTCTGAGCCAGGGAGGAAAATCATGGGTTATAGTAAAGGCCCCTGATTCTCAGCACATCCCTGTCAGCTCTTACAGTCGATCGTGTGTTATTTTTTGTTCCATGTCAAGATTTACAAAACAATTCTTCAACAATTGCAGAAAGGTCATAATAAAACAATAATTCCCATTGTTGACATCAGATTAGAAGTATCATTGAGTAGATTGGATCAATAATATTAAGGTGATCAACAATATGCTGCTGTGTTAGTTCAATGTGCCCTATACATTAACTCACTGTAGTTAAGTAAACCAGAGAGTACAAGTTTTAGTTTCACAGCATCATGCAATCTTGTTAATTTCACAAGAAAGCATGCCATTAGCTTGTTACCATCTGTACCATGTTACATTGATTTTTGTGACAATCTTATCAACATGTTCTGCATTTGCACCGTGTAAACACAGTGGCAGTGAACTCATTTAGAGAAAAGATTCAATACCAGTGCTTGCAACCTAGAAAAACGATGCAAGATCTGGACCATCTTTATTTGATACTTTTCTATGTACATACTTCGTGCAACGATGTAATCCTAATTAAAGAGTAATCTTTATAGGGCAGAAAGGTCAAATGACTGCTGAGCAATAAAGTGGAATAATTGGACATCATGGGACTTTACTGTCAGAGTGAGGCCTTGGAGCTCTCAAATGTCTTTCTGTATGTACAGCTTTTGAGGGTCCCAAGAACAAGGGCTGAATTGTTCATAGTCTTATCTATTTCCTTGATCAGCAAGTCTGAAGTCTCCATGATCATTGCTGCTCGCTCCAGTATATTTTCAGTATGTTCTACTACATAGCATATTATCATGATATTTCAATTTTTCAAAAAAAAACTCATTGAAACACCAAGGTAGAATGAGATAATAGGTACCTAGGCATAAGGACAATATTCAAATCAATCTAAAAGTCCCTTCAGAATCATGTACAAGGTAAACCTTGTTGCTGAATTTGCAATGAGCTTTTCTGTCCTACAGCTTATATTCCACAATTTCCGGTCACAGTGTGTATTCCAGGTTGCATCAATTCATTATGAAAACAAAAACTTTTACTCATCTCACCTTTTTTCCTTTTGGTAATTACTTTAAATCTGTGCCCTTTGCTCTTGATTTTTCAACAAGTGGGAACAGTTTCTTCTCATCAACTCTGTTCAGATCGCTTATGATTTCGAATAGCTCGATCAAATCATCCTTTCTCTAAGGAAAACAGTCCTAACTTATACCATCTATCTTCATAACTAAAGATCGTCATTGCTGAAACCATTTCATCAATCCTTTTTGCACCCTCTGATGCCTTCGAACCCTGCAGAAGTGTAGCAGTTTTTTTTGTGGTACTGAAATTTAATATCCAACCCCATGCAACCAAATGGCTCTAAAATGATGCCAGGGATATGGCTTCACCATATGGCTTTTCAACCAGATTTCCAAAGAAGCACATTCCTGATGGTTGCTGCAAGCTTGCCAATAGGAACTGTTGCTACTAGCTACTAATCTCCTCACAACTTTGTGGCTTTTTAAAAACAAAATTTGAACCTCAAAATTTCCCAAAGGTCAGAAGCGGCAGCGCGGAAACTGACTTTCTTTCCCTACACCTGAAGCAGAGATGATGCTGTTTGCCACTGTTTACATGAACTTCACAGGACAGATGGTTGACATTGGTTGCTGATTTTTTTTATGGCTTATTATATTTTAGCTATACCAGCTCACTTTCCAGGAACAGACTCACATCATTAAGCCTAATGTGATCTGATGTATTCACCAATTTTGCATGTTTATAAGTTAAAATCCTATATTCTTGGCACTTTTGATTTGTGAACAGATATTTCCCAGAAAAACTAGGTAAGCTCATCTAGTCTGAATCTTCAAGTTTGATCCGCACTTGTGCTTCTATAACATGCAGGGGAAGGTGGTGGTGAAATAATCAAGTCACTGGACAAATAATGCAGAGGAGTATGCTTGGGAAAGTCTGGAACTTAAAGCCAGTTTCATTAATAGTGCCATGAAGCTGCAAACAATTGTCATAACCCATCTGGCTCACCAGGCAAGGAAATTTGCTATGTGACTCCAGACCCAAAGTATCGTGGTTGATTCTTAATTGATGTCTGAAGTTGCCTAGCAAGCTGCTTATTTCAACAGCAGTTAGGAATAGGCAACAAATGCCAGCAACACCCACATCCCATGAATGAAGAGAAAAGGTGTTCAGTTCTGGTGATTTTAATTTAGAATAATTACATAGAGAATATTTTGCATCTTTGGCTTCACTTTGAAATTGTACTTTAAACTGAAGATACTAGAATTTCTACTGAATTTCTATTAAAAGCAGAAGCACTCTTAAGTTAGCCTAATTTTCATTTCATTAAAGTATATAACTGAATTTGTACACTTAATGAAAAGAATATTAAATTGAAGAATCTCCAATTTTCTAAATGTTAGAAGACATTTGCCAGCACAAGTAAAAGCATTGGTATCAATGGGGCAGAATTTATAAAACGGAAACATTCAGTCTTGACCAGCAAAATTTAATCATCCATGTAATAGTATATTAAGATGGAAGTTGAATATTTTAAGAGGGATGAACAGTGTCACTGACTTTTTTTTAATATGCATGTATTAAAGAAGACATTCAACTAGTGAAAATTCTGAGGAAGAGATGGCCAGCAATGCTGCTTCCTGGGATTTTACAGAGCCAGGCCAAAGAGTGAATTGTTCTTGTTCGAGGTAGGATGTTACTTCATATTTAGCAAACATACTTTATGCATTGCTCTGATTTTGCAAGTCTGTTGATGGCATTTTGAATATTCTTCATTCCCTGTCTCCAGACTGCCTTACTTGAAGCCGAAGCACCACATAGAAATCTCCAACTGGATAGATGAGGCTGGATTGCACAGCAGATATTTCTAGCTATTCTCCCGCACCCCACCCCCACCCCCACCCCCCTCCAAATCTTGCAACAATTCTGCTTGTTTAATGGCACAAAATGACTTGAGTGAGAAAAGCTAGTCAAGGTGACTTTCCTCTTCCTTCTCTGTCTTCTCACCTATTCCATCCCTGCTCTCAAACTAAAAACTCCCATTCCCAAACTTCCTTAAGAAAGGAGCATCACCCCATTGTAATGTGAGAAGTATCACTTCAGATAGTTGAGTATGGATCTTGGGTAATCTCAGGTTCACATTCGCTACTACTTTTGAGTAGTAAACTTTCAACTGCTAGTTCCAAGAGTGTTCATTTTGATTAAACCTAAACAGTCAAGTATTGTAAAATTTGTACATCGAGGTTATGATATTGTGAGCATTGAATCTTTTTATTATTCTTTAAAACTTAATTTTAGTCTGCCCAAAGCAGCTAGACTTAAACCGCAAATAGCTATTTCTTATTGATGGGAATATGCTGGTCAATAGAATTATAGTAATAACATTCAATTTGAAGTAATACTTTGATTGAATCATGACCAGACCAGATAAAATGTTAAAGACATTTGAAACACTAAAGGTTGTAAGCAGTGACGTGGCATAGAATAACTGTTGGGAGGAATCATTGTAGCATTCACATTTACTGTGACCATTTTCTGAAAGAAAAACTGGTACTAAAATCAATTGACTGTTATGCTTATGGTAAATATATAGGTTTAGTGGTATCAACCAGTGTTTCTTGGGGGTCAGGTGCAGTTGACGTGAGACATTGTCAACTCAAAACTTGCTTTACTGCATTCTTGATTTGGGTCAGGTTCCATTCCATTTGCCATGATGCTCTGTTGTAAGTAGCAGCTGAAAATGGTATCCTCATACACCCTCTAGTTGTTCATTAGTGTAATTTAGTACTATTTTGATAATTAACCATTCAAAAAAATGAAAGGAGAGTCATCGGTTTTTGATAGTTATGCGTGAATTATGAACTTGTGAAAAACATCCCAAAATATTTCATTTCATGGTTTTTCTCAATCCCTTTCTGACCTGGTGCTGCTTGAAACTGCTTCAGAAATTGCTATTATTCTCCCGTCATTCCCTTATCAAAGAACTAAAGCTGTGGTTCAGGGTGACTTCTTCCTAGAATAGAATACAGGGAGATTTATCGTATGGGACTTCGTAGTACCATTAACTTAGCGGGAGACAATTTCCCTTCTTGGCCCAAAGTTAATTACATTTACTTGTGTAGAAAAAAGACTTTTTTAAATTCTGTCTTTTCCACTATGCCTTTCTCAACTGTAAGACAGTCCCATATGCTGTACGATTAATTAAATGTTTTGAAATGTACTGTTGTAATCTAGGAAACAAAGCACTCAATTTGTGTGCAGCAAGTTCCCACAAGCAGAAGTGGGATAATGATCTGTTTTGTGATATTGATTGAGAGATAAGTTTTAAATAGGGCAACTGGGGATAGCTCCTGTACTGTGCTTTGAAGTAGTGCCATGTGATCTTTAATGATCGTCTGAGACGTTAGTCGGGCACTCAATTCAAAGATTCTGAAAGAAGCTCTTTCAAGACACTGCCACTCCTTTAGTACAGTCATGGAGTTTGTTTTTGTGCTCCACTGCTGGAGTGAACCCACAGTCTTCTGCCTAAGGACAGTAGTGTTGCCAATTCTGATATAGCAGTGGAGATGGCTTTATGCCAAATGTAGTATTCAATAACATAGCTGTCCAGCACTGTCAGAGAACAGGCACTAACGTTTCGTTTGTGCAATATCTGTGCTGTGGATCATCCGTTTTCTTTGAGCTTCAGCCACTTTGCACCGTTGATATTGGTACAGACTCTAAATGTGAAATAAATCTTAATTTTTATAATTTTTTGTAGTGCTGTTTCAGTATGGAGTTTGAATATATGCGGTTAAACTGTATGTTATGAAAGCAGTTTTTCTGTAATGCTTGGAAAAAGTACTTAAACTTCTCATAAAAAGTTTATTATCTCAATTTTGTTTGACACACTGCTACTGTGCATTGTTAATTCCATTATTGCCGAATATGACCTTTGACTAATGGTATTTTTCAGGCAAAAGCTTCTAAAACAGCGAAGTACTACAGGCACAAACCGCCCTCCATCCATCTCTCAGCCTGGCTTTAATGCTGGGCTCCCTTCCGCTTCTTCCTTGCCATCGTCTGCATCTTCTAAGCACAAAACAAATGAGAAGCAGGAAAAGGGAGATAAGCAGCAGAAGCGACCTATGACTCCATTTCATCATCGACCTTCATTAACTGATGAGCTTTGCATGGAGCAAGATCCAACAGGACAGAAGCTTGGATTAGTTGGTATTGATGTCTCCTTAGAAATGCACAGCAGCAGGAAGTATGGCAAGCCAGCATCTGGACATCCAGGAAACCAGAGCAAGCCACTAAATTTGAATCCTATGGATTCTCCACGTTCTCCCATCTCTCCACTTCCACCAACTCTCAGCCCCCAACCGAGAGGTCCAGAGGCAGAAGGTTTGGAAGGAGCTCCTGTGCCCATTAATCCATTACTGTATAGTAATGGTCTAGAACTTCAGGCGATTCCCAGCCTTGATGATAAGACTGGGCTTTTATCACAAAGACTACCACCGGTGCCGGAGGTCAGTGAGACTACTCTATACAATGGTATCACTGCACAAAATTTGGAGTCATCGGACAGAATCTCATGGCAGTGTTACAAGACTCCAACCCATGTAGAGGGAGATTTCAGGCCACCAGAACTGCACTGTGACAGATGTGACAATAAAATTGATAATCCAGATGGCTCAGCACTAAGACGGTAATATTTTTGGTATACTATTTCCTTTGTGTTGATTTGGCTTGTATCTTTATTGCATTCAAGTTTTTCAGGTGATCCACTGAAGTTTGATTTGAGGTTTTTTAAAATGTACATAATCCAGGATCTACCCATTTATAAGGGTTCATGCATTCAAAACCTTTGAGGTTTAGAGAGTATTTAATGCACTATTCAACACTATTATTTAAATTAGCTAAATCTAATTCAAGATGGATGCTCAAGGGCTGGTAAATGTGGCATCGGACAGTTTAGGTGAAATGGTCAATAGGCAGTTGGACTCTGTAAACCAAAATTGTGTCTTGCATAATCAGATTGTAAATTTGAGAGCAGTAGATGCATACAATTTCTCAAATGTCTTCCTGGATCCAAATTTATAGGTGAAAAGACACTTAAAATTCAAATATGGTTTTTAAAAAAAAGGTTTGCTTTGCACTCCAGGCTCTGTTCTAGTTTTATTTACATTTTCTTTCACTGATAAAACAGTATCTAGATGTTGTTGCACACTGCCCGACCTGTGCACATGTCCACACACCCTAAAACACTTTAATGGTATTGCATAGTGGACCTTTTCACTTTCTCAAATACTAAACTTTTTATTAACCAATACCTGATCAGTTCACATTCAGAATTGTTACCAATAATAAAGCATATTTACCACACTCTTTATGAAAAACTATAAAAGAGCAAGTTGCATTTTTTTGGCAATTTGGGCAGTAACTGTTAGGCTGCTTTTCAATAAGTGCTTTAGTACTGAATTTTTCCAATGAATTTGAGAGAGTGTGAGATTTTTTTTTTCATTTTTCAAATGAGATGATGCTGAAAAAGATCGCATTTCAAAATGACTATTTCTAGAAAATAATGGCTTGAATTTCTCAGGAATTCCAAGAATCTGGAGGATGAGTGAAATTGAATGGGAAAAGTAAAATGGCCTTTTTTGCATTAGTAACTGGGAAGATTAATGAGAGGAAATTAAAATAGTTGCCTTTGTGTAGGAAGCATGAAACAAAAAAAGTAAGGGCAAAAATATAGTTGAAACTTAGTAAAAGAAAGGAGGCAAAATGACTACTTGGAACTAATGTGTAAGTGGATATTTTTGAAGAGGTGGGAATAAAAATTAGCTCATGAAACACAGTACTAAGGAATAATGTCACTATGAAAGATTTTTAAAAATTTTAAATTACTTGTGCAGGTCATTCTGGCACTGTTGCCTCAGGTATCCTTCAAGGTTCTATTGTTGGACACCATGTATTTCCTATTTACAGGCCATCCGTTGGTGACAACATCCAAAATAACTCAGATTTCACATGTATGCTGACGCCATCAAACTCTACCTCCCCATCACTCTTTGCAACTCTTTTACTGTTGGTAAATTATCAGTAATTTAAAAACAGGTGGTTCATAATCAGAAGTTTCTTCCAATTAAACATTGGGAGCAAATCCTCTGTTTTCGGCTGCTGTTCCATATTTTGACAAGCTTACTAATTCCATTCCTCTTTTTGGCAAAAGTCTAAGATGGAACAAGTCTGTATGCAACCTTGATGTTACATTTGACCCATAGATGAGCTTCCGAACGTTTGTTCCAGCGCTAAAGCAGCTTATTTTCACTCCTGTGACATTTGTCTGACTTTACTACTCTCTGGTTCTTCTGCTGAAGTCCTTATTCAAGCTTATGTTTTTTTTGCACTTGTGTATTCCAATGCACTGACGATTCGTCTCCCATGTCCTGTCCTCTAATGTTGGCCTTGACCCTCCCTATCTCTGTAATTCCCCTCCACCCCCCCAATCATTTGAGATGACCAAGATCCTTTAATTCTGGCCTCTTGAGCATCCCCAATTTTAATTGCTGTGTAGTTCGTGATAGTGCCTTCAGCTGCCTCAGCCCTAAGCTCTGGAATTCCTCTCTCTGCCTTTTCATCTCTGTATCTCACTTTCCACCTGGAGGGTTACCCCTTTAAATCTACCCCTTAGGTCTAAGTTTTGGTCTTCACGTGCTTATCTTCATATGTGGCTTGGGTTCGTATTTTATAATACTCTCATGAAGCTTCTCAAAATGGTTTATTATGTTAAAGATGTTATATAAGTAAACTCGTTGATACTTGCATTTTATACTTCCCCTTTAACTTCTAAATTGTCTTTTCAACCTCTTTCCTAAGCTGCCCATATTCTTAACTGATGTTGACTGACTTGTTTATTTCCAGCATCTTCTACTTTTCATCTAAAGTTCTTTGCTTCATTTTTAGACTTCTAGCACAGCCCCATAAACGATTCAAAGTTTCAGAAGAAAGTTTACAAATGCAAATCCAGGAAATTAATTATCTGGATCCAACTAGACTTATCCAGCAGCGTACTGAAGGTCCCGGAGAACTTAATGACCCTTACACTTTTGTGGATGGCGATATTGAATACAGCTTCACTTCGATTAAAAAGTCAAAACTTGGTTCTGAGAAAGATACATCAAAGAAATCACAACCGAACAAGGTAATGTTTTAAAATCATTATGCAAGTATACGTGCAGGGGTGCATCCTATTTTGTGGGATGCATTTTTCAGAGTCAGGTTTCATCAAATTTTTTTGTTCGAGTTGGACTGTTCATTTCAATGTTACGAAAGATGGAACATTGGTAAAAACAAATTGTTCCTGATAGTTCACCATTTGTATCACAGAATAAGTGGGTACAATTCTTAACTTTGAAGGATGATTTAGAATCTCATTTCAGTGCTGCAATTTGTTTTCCTTTGCACGTACTTTTACTATTTTATGTATCCGAACCATACACCAAAGATTTTCATCAGTACAATATTGTTCTCAAATTTGGCACATCAGCATGTTTCCAATTTGTGGACACTCTTAAATCTAGAGTTATCCTAAATGATCCTGGGACTGAGTGCATGCAGTTATTGGGTAGGAAAATCTAAATATTTATTTTGTACAAATCTAATTTAGTCCAGAGTTTGTACTTGACATTAAACTGAAAGTTACAGTTTATGTAGTTGCCAGCCTTAAGCCAGGTTACTTTCAAAGGTTCCAGTGAAAGAGTAGCTGAAATTGATTCCTTACTAAATGAGTCAGATCGGCCTTTTGTGCTAGGAGCATAAAAAATTAAGTTCTGTTGCAGTTCAGCACCCGAATGTGACTTAGAATAGAGTGTTGGAGCTAAGTGCTTCAGGGATTGAATAGAGAAAGGGAAAGAGGTCTTCTGTTGTTTTTGCCTAAACACTTTCAGCCTCCAGGACTTGATTCTTACTCCGTTACAGGAGAAAATTCTAATTAATTGGTGAGTATCTTGTAAGTGGTTTATTTTGTTCCTAAGATTCAGCTATTGGAAAGGTTAATGGAATATATAAAAATATACGTAAATACAGAGTTACATGCAAGAATTAAGCAGTTGCTTAGAACATGTTAAAAATGATGGGACAGGCAATGTTACAGGTTTTAGAGTAGATTTGTAACTCGGGTTGTGGGTGTTGAGGTTGGTTGGCTCGCCTAGCTGGTTTGTTGTTCTGCAGACGTTTCGTAACTATGCTGAGTAACATGCTCAGTGCAGCCTCCGATGAAACGTCGGTGTGTTTTCTCGCCTGGTTTTTAAACTCTGGAGTCCATTGAGCTGGATTGCCTCACTTCCGGTTTTCCTTTGTAGTGGAGTGTATATGGGGTCAAGTTCTATGTGTTTTCTTCGTGGAGTGCCAGGCTTCTAGGAATTCCCGTGCCTGTCTCTGCTTAGCTTGTCCCAGGATTTTGGTGTTGTCCCATGTCCCAGGATTTTGGTGTTGTCCCACCAATGATTCTGCATAATCAGCATGAGCAGCTAGATGCCAAATTGAGTAGTAGAGCCTTAAAGTTCATAATCTGTACATTATTGTATGAGCCGCATGCAAGTTGTAATAGGACAGTCAGATTAGAGAGATCAATGTGTGGCTTGAAGCCATGTGGAAGAAGTGGCTTCCTGTTCCTGGGACACTGGCACCAGTACTGGGGAAAAGTGGGATGTGTACCGATTGGTCAGCCTCCACCTGAAGCATGACGTGGCCAGTGTTTTTGCCAACTGCTCCATGAAGGAAGTGGAGAGGATTTTAAACCGAATGGTAGGGAAGATGTAATTTATCAAATAATGCAGTCAAGACTAAAGAGGAAGGTATTAATACAGGAAATGACAAACAGAGTGTGAATCTGTGTCAGCTAACAGATAGGACTAGAATTTACAATGACTCAAACGATAAAAAGGTTATTGTATCTGAATGCAAATAGCATTTGAAATGAAACAGTTCGCAAATAGAAATGAATCAGTATGATCTGGTAGTTGTCAGAGATTTGGCTGTAGAATGTTCTAAATCTTGAATAGAACAGGACATTTGGGGATGACAGGAAATTAGTGAAAGGATGGTTATGTTAGGTAATGATGGTGTTAGCACAAAAGAGAAGGGTGGCCTAACTTTAGGAAACCAAACTATGGAAATGGTTTGGGTAGAATTTAGAAATGATAAAGGTAAGAATTCTGTTGTCCGAGTGGTGTACAAGCCATAACACTAATCACACAGAAGATCGATATGAAGGAAGAAATAGTGAGAGCTTGTCAGACAGAATAATCATGGGGAGATTTTGGGCAAAGTCCAATGCACAAAGAAAGCCTAAATGAGTTCATAGAATGTTTTCAGGATGGCATTTTAGAGTAGCACATTTGCAGCTGACTAGCGAACAGGCTATCCTCGACTTGATATTGTGAAATGAAATCAGATTGATTAATGATCTCAGCCAAGGTGCCCACAAGTAGCAGCAACCGTAATATGATTGAATTTTACATTCTATGATTCTAGTGAAATGCTTTTATAGCTCAAATGCAAGTGGAATGGAAGTTTTAAACTACGGGTTATGACCTTGTTTAAGACAATGGTTATTCTAAATGAACATATAATTTATATTGCTAATTTGTAGCCTCTTAAACAGTCAAAAAACTCTACTTAAAAAAAAACGAAACAACTGCAGACTCTGTAAATCAGGAACAAAAACAAAGTTGCTGGAAAAGCTCAGCAGGTCTGGCAGCATCTGAGAAGGAAAAAAGAGTTAACGTTTTGGGTCCGGTGACTCTTCCTCAACAGTTCTGAGGAAGGGTCACCAGACCCGAAACGTTAACTCTGTTTTCTCCTTCACAGATGCTGCCAGACGTGCTGAGCTTTTCCAGCAACTTTGTTTTTGTTCCAAAAAAGTCTACAAAAAAGTTAACAATAAAGGACATTTCATAAGGATAAAAACATCTTTGTGTGAAAAGTTGCTGGGATGATTGTGGTTTTAAGAGCCTAAAACAACTTTATTTTTAAATCTGGCATGATTACATATATTGGAATCTTTCCATTGAGTTACTGAAACATCATTTTCATTTCATAATAGCTTGATCTATTCAGTCATGTTATTCTTTAGTTCAGATCTGTGTGCCATTTGACCCATTGATCAAGTTTCAAATTTTTCTTTTCAATCTAGTTGTAAGTTAGTTAATTTTGGGGGAATTAACTGATTACCTGCCTTCACCTTTTAAACAAGACACCCTGTGTGATAGGAAGGATATAATTAAGTTCGAGGGGTTTCAGAAGAAATTTACCAGGATGTTTGAGTTACAATGAAAGGCTAGATAGCTGAGACTTTTTTCACTGGAGCATACAAAGTTGAGGTGACCTTATAGAAGTTTATAAAATCATGAGGCATATAGATAGGGTTAATGGGTAGGTGTATTTTCCCTAGGAACTGGGGAATTTCAAGACTAGGTGGTATATTTTTAAGGTGAGAAGAGAGAGATTTAAAAAATACATGAGGTGGTTCGTGTATGGCATGAACTTTGTGAGGAATTGGTGAATGTGGGCACAATTACAATGATAAGAGGGAAATGGGTCCAAGGCTATTTTTTAAAAATTTAAATAAGGTCATTTATGAGGTATGAAAGCAGAGCTGGCTAAAATGAACGGGCAAATTAAGTTCAAGGATAGGTCAATAGCAAACGCAACTCCTTGATTCAAAAGGAAGGACTGAAAACCAGAAAATGTGGACCAGTTAGTTTAACATCATGCAAAATATTAAAGTTTTTAGTAATGAAGTTAGGGGTACACTTGTTAAACAAAGGCAGACCATCCTTTGAATGTGTTCATCCATAACAGATTGATGACTGATACAGAGGTAAATGTGCTTTTAGTTTTAGTTCTTTGGTAATTTCTTTAAAATAGAGCAGAAAGTAACTTTTGGACAATGTTCAACATTTCCAAGAAACCATGTAACATGAGCTCAGTGATCAAGTGAATTGCCTAGGGAATTAATTGCTGAATGTTTACCAAGTTCAGCTTTATGATATCCAGAAATAGTTGGTTAGGGGCGACTGACGTTAAGTTTAAAAAAAGTTGTTACAGCAGCGGAGCAAGTTTATGTTTGTACAAGACTCATGGCTGATCGAGTTGGCCTGTCTGGCCATGTCAGAGCTGATCTATTTCAGCAGTTGAGGAAGAAAATGGGAAAGAGTGAGTTAGTCTGTATTTGAGTGTGTTTGGGAGAATGAGACCTAATCATATCTGATGAATGTGCAGAGAGTCAGTTAAGTACAAAATCTTAAAAGTGAAGATGGGAGTGATACTTTACTGGAGTTTGAAAAGGATATTGCTGGGATAAGAGTTGAATTTTTCTTTAAGCTGTTTAAGATGACACCTTTCTGAAACATACAAAACTGTGTTTTCTTTTGTGAAATAAATTTTAAGTTATTTCATTAAAAGAGCATTAGCATGTGAATATGTTCAGTGACTGACCATCACTAGAACCAAATTGCAAAAAAAAACTGATGAATTGTCAAGCCAGGTTTCACTCTGGGATTTAGCCTGTACCAAAATTATATCTGCTGGGTTCATAATGCCTGTGATATGGATAGGCTAAGGAAAAGCAAAAACTTTAGTGCAGCTGCAATATTTTCAAACTTGAGGTTTAAAACGTTTATATTTTCACTGCACAATATATATTATTTGATTTGAAGCTGTTAATAATCATGTGAAAATACATTCCAAGTCAAAATAAGCTCTTCTGTAACTATCCAGATTGCTTGTGAAACACATTTAGGATCATTTTACAATCCAGTTTTGTGGAAGATACAACTTTAAATCATGTTATTTTGCAGATGGATTTAGTTAACTAGCAACCTCAAAGTATGTTCTTCTATTTCACTTTGACTATGAGAATCCAATTGTAAAATTGGTGAGATTCAACTAAAATTTTTTTCCACATCATGGATAATTCCAACAAATTCATTGTGTTGTACGCAAGCTTTTTTAAAAGAAAAAAAAATAGATTCGGGTTCCAGAGTGTAAATGTAGATTAAAACAATGGAGTAGAACAGATTTATTCCTGAACCTGTGTTGTTAATAACATTCCACCAAAAGAATACACTTGGCTTGAATGTTTAACCTGAAGGAAGTAGGAGGAGGAAAATATTCTAGAATCTTTAAACCCTGCTTGTTGGATAGAATGTGTAGTTTACAAATTATGCAATAACAGAAATATAATCTTGTAGATAAGACTGAACATATTTCAGATTATATTGATTTCCTTTACAGCTCGAAGATGGATTTGGTACTAGGGAAACTCAGTCTAGTCATGCTACACAGTTACTTGATGGAAAAGATGCCATGTCTATTTTTAACACTGCTCCAAAATCAGGTATCTGACATTCCCGATTATATTAAAGAGCATCTGATTACATTAACCTCCCTTGAAAACAATCAAAAAAAAGTTTTACAAATCATTTAGTTGATAAAACCATTAGGCTATTGCAATGTTTGTTTTTTTTTGTTTAGAAACACGACAATCTCCGACAGGACGGCTAGTTCCTGCAAGCCTCACACGAGAGACTGACCTAGTGGTATCTTTGAATGACCTGGACAATCTTTTTGACAACTCTGATGATGAGGAAAATGGGGTAAGTGCAGTTTTATATTTGCAGCAGGTGACATAAATTAAGAAATAATGCATCATATTTGAGCGTCTGTTGCTAATGAGATCTAAATGTCACCAGTTTATCTCTGATGGCTTGCTTCAAGAGTTTGGAAAGCTGCTCACTGTTAATTTATTGAGCTCCCAAATACTTGACAATTGAGTGCTACGTATGCGTATGAGTAAATACATAAATTAATGTAGCAATCTAGAAAGCTATGAACACTTTTTTGATTTAGTTTCCCAACAAAATGTTTCATAATTTTGTATTGAGCTTTTAGAACTAATAAGTTACCAAAAGTAAATTTCTGTCAGGATTAATTAATTAAAATTATTGCTTTAGCTTCTATTTCTTGATATAAAGCATATAAACAATAGCTAGCTAATCAGTGAGAAGTCAGATTGTTTTCATGCCAGTATTTTATTTCTCACATGTGAACATGCAAATTGTCTTTTTATCAATATGCATTTCTAATTTTATGAAGTACTTGAATTGTTTTTGAACAGAATTTGAATAGACTATCAAATCTGATCTCTATGTAGCAGTTATTTGTTTTAATAAGGTTCCATACACCTGAGCTAAAACTGGCCAGTTTTTATAATGGTTTTACAACTCTAGCTTTTATTCATTTTTGTACTGTGGAAATTTTCTCCCTTCCCTTTAGGTTATTTTGATATTTGCATTTTTCCTTTTTATTGGCATTTTTCCTTTTTATTGGCATTATAATCTTCCAATAAAAATATTTAAAATGCAAGTGCTGTTCCTGGCATTTAAATAGTAGGTCCAGAATCTTGTTCCGTTGCTCCAGCGTGGAACCTGTCACAAAGAGTCTCTGAAGCAGTTGCTAATAACAGGAAATCGACAAAACTCAGTGAAAATGGAATCCTTATTTGAACACTTGCAAACATTCGCTACTTGTGACCCATTGAAATTCTTGTCGCTTGACACATGATCTCTCTCACACTGGTGTTCTATTTCTTATAATATTATTGATTTTTACAGAGCTGCATTACAGGGAAGGAATTAAAAATGTGGTGTCAAACCTAGCTGTTTGCTTTATTCAAAATGAAGACCACAAAAAGCTCAAAGCCATATTTGGATATCTAAATTCCCAGAGGTGTTACAGTGGAGATGCAGATCATTCGGCCCATTGTGTCTGCAGTTGCTCTTCACATGAGCATTAAGATCTGCCAATCCCGTGTCTCTCCCCCATAACCTTTTAGGTTATCTTTATTCAAGAAATCAAATACCCCTTAACATTTTTGAATGCCTCAGTTGAACTGCCTCCACCTCACTTCATGGTGGTGCATTCCAGACCCTAACTATTCGCTGTGTGAAAAAGTTTCTCACCTTGCATTTGGTTCTTTTGCAAATCACTTTAAATCCGTGCCTTCTGGTTTTTTTTGATTTTTGTTATGAATTGAAACAGTTTCTCCTCATCTACTCTATTTAGATCCCTCATGATTTTGAAAACCTCTATCAGATCTCTTCCCTGTCATTTTCTGTTCAGGAGAATAGTCCCAACTTTTTAAATCTATCCTCATAACTGAAATTTTTCATCCCTTGAGCCATTTGTATAAATCATTTCTACACAGTCTCCAGTGCATTTACATCTTCCTAGACCGCGGTGCCCAGAATTGTATGCAGTGTGCCAGTAGAGATCTAACGAGTGACTTCTACAAGTTCAACATTCTTCTTTTCTCTTTTGCTCTATATCCCTCTTAATAAAGCCAAAGATCCTGTATTCTTTATTAATGGCCCTCTCTCAAACTGGTCTGCCATCTTCAGTGATCTGAGCACGTATACACCTGGGTTCTTCTGCTCCTACACCCCCATTGGAATTGTGCTCCCTATTTTTGTATTGTTTGTTTCTATTTCTATCAAAATGCATTGCCTCACACTCCCCTACATTATGTCCATGTCCTTTTGGAGTTTGACACTGTCCTCCTCACGGTTTACAGTTCTTCCATGTTTTCTGACATCTGTATATTTTAAAATTGTCCCTTACAAACCAAGATCTAGGTCATTAATATATATCAGGAGAAGTAACAGTGCCAATACTGACTACTGGGGGGCCTCCACTGCAAATGTTCCTCCAGCCCAAAAAATACCTGTTGACCACTGCATTGTTTCCTTTCATTCAGCTAATATTGTAGCCACCTTGCTACTGTCCCTTTTATTTCATGACCAGTTACTTTTGTCACAAGCCTGTTTGGCAATGTATCAAACGCCTTCCAGAAGATCATGTACCCTACATCAATAGTGTTACCTTCATTGAGCTTTTCTGTTAGTTATTCAAAAATCTCCAAGTTCGTTAAACGTGATTTCCACTTCAGAAATCTATACTGACTCTTCCTGATCAACCCACCTTTTTCCATGTGACCATTAATGCTGTCCTAGCTAATTGTTTCTTGAAGCTTCACCACCACTGAAATTAAACTGACTGGTCCATAATTGGTGTGCTTATTCTTACAACCATTTTTCAACAATTTTCCAGTTTTCTAACCCTCCACCACATCTAAGGAAGACTGGAAAGATAACGGCCAATGACCCTGCAATCTCTACTCTTGCTTTCTTTACTTGGATACATCACATCCAGATCTGGTGCCTTGTTAATTTTAAATATCAACACTCTATCCAACACAATTTCTGTGTCAATTTTAAACTCTAATAGTGACAGAGTTTCGTCCTCAGTCACCAAGACCTAGGTGGCATTTCCCTCCTTTGCAAAAATAAAAATGTATTCATTTAATGCCTCAGCCATGCCTGCTGCCTGTGTGTGTAAAATCCCCTTCTGGTCTCTTATCAGCCCTACTTCTATTGCCTTCCTTACCAGTTGTATGTCAGAAACCTCTTTATGTTGGCTGCCAGACTTTTCACATAATTCCTCTTTGTTTCTCTCATTTGCCTTTTCACTTCCTGTTTGAACCTTCTGTATTTCTCTTGGCTCTCAATTATATTTTCTGCCTGCTGCCGAGCATTTAGCACATCTTTATTTTAATTTCTATCTCCTTTGTCATCCAGGAAGCTCTGGATTTGTATTTCCTACCTTTCCTATTCGAGGCAGTATACTTCAACTATCTCCTTTTTGAAGGTAGTCCATTGCTCAGTTACAGTTTTTCTGTCAGCCTCTTTCTAGTCAATCCTGCCCTGCTCAGACCTTGTCCCATTGAAAACAAAAACAGAAATTGCTGGAAAAGATCAGCAGGCCTGGCAGCATCTGTGGAGAAAAATCAGAGTTAATGTTTCTGGTCCAGTAACCCTTCCTCAGAATTCACTCGACTCAAAAGGTTAACTCTGATTTTTCTCCACAGATGCTGCCAGACCTGCTGATCTTTTCCAGCAATTTCTGATTTACAGTATTCACAGTTCTTTCGGTTTTTCTTGACCCATTGAAGTCAACAATCTGCCAATTTATTTTTCTTATTCTGAATGGATACTTGTCATTCTTCACCATCATCCTGAATCTTGTTATAGTGATCGCTGTCTCCTAAATGTTCAACCACAGACACTTGGTCCACTTCTTTTTCCAAGAACCATGTCAAATAATACATCCTTGTTGAACTGGACACAAACTACTGTAGGAAACCCTCCTGCACACAATCCAGGAACGTTTAAAGCCCTCCCAACAGACCTAGCAAAACAACCCACAAGGAGCCTAATTCCATCATTGTACAGGTTCCATCTTCTCCAGAGCCAGCCCAAGTGCCCCAGGAATCTCAAGCTCCCTATTCTGCTTCACCTTTCTGGCCACACATTCTCCTATTTCTGTAGTCACTTCAACGTGGCACTAGGAGTGATTCAAAGATTACTGCTTTGAACTCCTTGCTAATTTTTGTACCCAGCTCCCTAAATTCTGATTGTGGGACCACATGCCTGTCCTTGTGCATGTCATTAGTAATAATTTGGACCAAAACCTGTGACTGTTCCACACCCACCCCTGCACACGCACTCCCCCACGTGCGCGCGCGCACACACACTCACACACACCCCCCCACGCACGTAAGAATTCTTCCAGCTGTTCTGTGATATATTTGTTACTGGCACAAGGGAAGCAACGTGCCATCCTGGAGTCACATTCATAGCCACAGAAAAGCTTGTTCATCCCCCTAACTATTCAATCCTCCATCGCTATTGCTCCTCCTTTCTTCTTCCTCCCCTCTTCTACAGCTGAGTTGTTTGTGGTGCCATGAACATGGATCTAACTTTAGTCTCTTTAGGAATCGGTTTCCAAAATGGATAACTGATTTGTGAGTGGGATCCTTGGGGATTCTGCACTACCTAGCATGGTTCTCTTGGACTGCCTGAAAGTCATCCATTCCCTTCCTTTCTCTGGGCTCATAAGTTGCAGTGTGACCACCTTTCCACCTAACTCTGAAAGCCAGAGCTCCAGTTTCTGCAACTGAAAGCTCTTCCTGCACATGTGGTCATCTAAGACACTGATGTATCCCTGGAATACTTAGTAAATGAGAACCCATTGTTTAAAAACCAAAACTAGGAAGTTTTAATACCGATGACAATCCTGACCTGTAAGAGAACTTTTCTTCCCTTCTACCAGAAGAATATTCATCCCAGTTTCAAGTTACAACTAGTTTCAGATGTTTCATTCTTTTCACAACATATGAAGGAACAGGATATGTTTGTGTTGCTAGTCAACGTAGGAATGTCAGCTTCATTCGACTTCCAACCATTGTAACATTTTCATATCAATGTCCAGATGTTGTCTTGCTCCCTGCATGCTGCTTTATTACTGCTGCAAAAAGCACAAATTCTCAAATATGCCTTCAGAATAATCGGTCGCTGGATATAGGGTTGAAACCTATTAAGTCTGCTTTGCACTTGGATAACTCCAGTTCTGCTGAGCACATCAATTGCAGGAATATGTAGCTTTGCAGTTATTTCCACAACGTTAAGATGACTTTCTTTCTTGAATTATTGGACCTTGAGAATTAAACTTCTGCAGAGCTTTAACATTTAGTTTTGATAGAGAAAGGAATTAAGTAAAAGTTCAATGGCTGTAATTCTAATATTTTTTTGCTGCAGCTAAAATTTAGTTAAGCCATGATGTAAAACTACTACAGTGTACACACATACTTGTGAGAATGCACTTGAAGAAATTGTGCAAAAATGCATTAATTTTTTTCGGTTATCATACTATTAATTTTCCTTTTGGTCCATAATTCTTACTCTCATTTAGAGGGTCCAAACTAAGCCTAAAATATTACCAAGAATTATTTTCAGAAATGAAAAAAAAAGTTTATTAAAAGACGACAACTATCTATTGCAGACATCTTCTCCAACACGCTCTAAGCAGGCAAATACGGGATCAGAAGACAAAGCTGTTGGAAAAGATGTGAAGACAACAGGGCCTTATCCTCCAAGTAAGTGTTTATGGTAGTGTTACTGTTTTTCAGAATGTTACAGGACATAGTACGTAAAATATTCAAAAAAAATGTAATTTTTTAAAGAAAATTTGAAAATGAAATACACTTTTAAACATTGCTTTGGGGTGATTTTGACATTTTGAGAAAAATAAACTGAATTGAAACCAAATTTTGAGCACTTCCTGAGCAAGTATAAATTTGGATTTGTTTGCAAATAATGATGAGCTTGGTTTCTTCCAGCTGTCGCAGATCTGCAAAGAATGTTTCCAACCCCTCCATCCCTGGAGCAACATCCAGCATTTTCTCCAGTAATGAATTATAAAGATGGTGTTAATTCTGAGATGCCTGCAGGGATGAATAGCATGGAGAATCCAGTGGGTACTATGACTGCAACTCAATTCACAGAATTCAAAATGCAAGTGGAAGATCGACTGGGCAGTCCTAAGCCTGAAGAAATAACAGTTAGTAAATTTGGTGGAAAGTTTTATAGTCGGATCTTGTGTATTCTTTTTAATATTTTTAAAGGGGTTTGTTACTATTTTACTAATGTTTTAATAAATCCTGAAGTTGTGTTATGCTTTTTTGACTACATAATGTCTGTCTCTGAGGTAATTTTTTATGGTTCTATATATTATAGGATTTCTCTTACGTGCACAAGCCCCCAAAAGCCAAGGCTTTTGTTGGGTCTTCAATGTTTGCACCACTGAAGGCCGTGCCCAGTCAATGCCTTGCTCCACTGAAAATGCCAGATGCCTGCATTTACCGACCATCATGGGCTATTCCTCCAAAAATCGAACAACTGCCTGTACCACCACCTGCTTCACTAAATCGAGATGGATATGTGTAAGTGCTGGAAAACCTTTGTGGCAAGTTACATGCATGGAACTGGGTAGGAACTACCTAAGTATAGCAAAACATTTCTAACTTTGGAAGTTAAAATTTGAAAAAAGTCTCTCTTTTAAGAGATAACACAGTGTGGAGCTGGAGGAACACAGCAGGCCAGGCAGTATCAGGGCCACAGGAAAGCTGACGTTTCGGATCGGGACCCTTCTTTAGAAATGGGGAGGGTGTAGGGACTCTGAAATAAAGAGAGAGAAGAGGGGTGGGGCTGGGGAAGGTAGGTGGGATGGCGATAGGTGAGTGCAGGTAGGCAATGGTGGGGTTTGGTCAGTAAGGTGGGAGGAGCGGGTAGGTGGGAGAGAAGGCGGACAGGTCAAGGAGGCGGGGATGTGAGGGAGGGTTGGCCATGGGATGAGGTCGGGGGTGGAGAGAATTTGAAGCTAGTAAAGTTCACATTGAGACCATTGGGTTGTAGGCTCCCAAGGCGGAATGAAGTGCTGCTGCTCCAGTTTCCGGGTGGCGTCGTTGTGACACTGGAGGAGGCCCAGGATGGACAAGTCGTCCAGGGAGTGGGAGGGGGAGTTGAAGTGGTTCGCTTGAGTTACATTCAAGAAGCATATCAACATTTTTCTAAAACTAGCTCTTCTTCTTACAGCAATGTGCCTAGTGTTGGGAGTCTGACAGAAGATTATATTCAAATGAGCACTCCTCAAATGAGCACACCTTTGGCAGTAAGTTCGACTGCACCTGCCAGCAACAGTGGTGCTGGTGTGTTGCCATCTCCAGCAACTCCTCGCTTCTCTGTCCCAACACCTCGTACACCAAGGACACCACGAACTCCACGGGGTGGGGGCACTGCCAGTGGGCAAGGATCAGTGAAGTATGACAGTGCTGATATGTGTTCTCCTGCTTCAACGCCCTCAACTACACGACCGTTGAACTCCGTGGAGCCAGCAACCATACAGTCAATTCCACAGGCACACAGCTTGTATGTTACGCTAATCCTGTCGGATTCGGTAATGAATTTCTTCAAAGATCGCAACTTTGATAGCTGCTGTATCTGTGTTTGTAATATGAATATCAAAGGGGCAGATGTTGGTTTATACATCCCAGATCCAACCAATGAAGCCCAGTGTGGATGCACCTGTGGATTTAGTGCTGTCGTAAACCGCAGACTTGGATATAATGCAGGTCTCTTTCTCGAGGATGAATTTGATATTTTTGGGAGGACATCTGAGATTGGTCAAGCTGCAGAAAGACGATTGATATTGTGTCGAAATTCTGTTGTTCCCCAAGGATTTGATGGGTCAAAGAGGCTACAAGATCTAACAGCAAGCTTAATTTTCCTTGTACAGGATCAGTGTACAGGACCTTTCACTTCTCTAAGTTCTCTGGACTACATTTCCTTAGATAGATCAGCACTTCAATCAGCAAATTGGAACAATGACAAACTGAGAGCAGATAATAGCGATTCTTGCACAGAGTGTTACAATGCCCTGGAGCAGGGTCGACAGTATGTGGATAATCCATCTGGTGGAAGAATAGATGAAGCACTAATTAGAAGTAGGAGTTTGCACCCATGGCCCAATAGTAACGGTAAGTTTTCTGTTGCATTGCAATCTTAATGTGAAACTACATAAATTGGTCAACGTGTAATTAACTCTTTTTATCGACTGAGATTATAATGAGTACTATTTTTAAATTTCCAGCAAATTTTGACAAATGTCGTCTTCCACAAGATATTGAATCATTGTAACAAAATGTTTTTCAATATATTGTGCAAGAAAGGCTTTAAAGCATATTCCTGAAGTCATCAATCTGTGCTATCCCTTACTCTGGAAAATGTTATAAACATAATTTATGTTGAAGCTATGCATTGCCATTGTTTCTGCAACAGTATTTGGGGATGGGAATCTATAATATCGGATATCTAAAAATGCTACAGTTTTCATGTTGCCACCAGAATATGCATTGATATTTTAGGCCTGTACTGGGAGTTATGTCTGGGAATGGGGAAGCTTGGTTCTGGACATTAGTTGGGTTTTGTTTGTAAAGGGGAGGTCTTGTTGATAGAATTTTGGGTTTGAGTATTGTTCTGGACCGAGTTATTAATGAAATTTTTTGTTCCACTGCTTTCTTGCCATGTTAATCTGTATGCTTTTCATTAAGGTTTATTTGAATTGATTTTTGGGGCGCTATCGAGAGAGGGTTGAACTTGAAATCTTAAGCATTTCAAGACCTAGACAGAGTTTTACTTGGTTTGCTAGGGATGGGGAAATTATTACTGACCTGCCATTTAGCTGCTTCATCAATTATGAATGTGCTGTCCTTCATTATAGGAGATGCATCTTGCAGCTAAGGCTCAGTTATATTCAACAGTATAGTTTGGGAAGGTTAGAGAATTGGAAAGAGCTTTGCATTGAAATATATAACCTTGTGATTTTTGATTCTGGTTGGATTGTGAGGATATCATGGCTTCTTTTGACTGCAGTTTAGGATATTGGTTTACAAGAGTATAATCAGCATGAACGTACTTTCTGAGGTTCATATGGCAAAATAAATTTTAAAAGTTTGAAGCAGTCTTATGTATGAAAGTGAACTGAAACTTGTCTGTTGTAACTGAAATAGATTGATGAAAGCCACTTTACAATGATTGGAACTCAAATGCAAAGGAAATTAAGGTAGATTCAATTAGATAAACTCTTCCTCAGACCTGGTCTTGACTATTGTGTTCAAGTCTTGGCACATACCTCAGGAAAGATTTATTGATTTCGTCAAAGGTATAGCAGATTTCCCATAATGTTACCAGATTTTAAAGGATTCAGTTTAAGGATCGGTGTATGCATTTAACTTGAGTACATGGGGTCAAAGTCATGTAATTGAGGTGTTTTGAAAATACATAGGCCTTGATTTTATGGGTAATGTTTGAAGAAAGCAACCTACAAAGATCTTGAGAGCTGAGAGCCCTGGATTTTTGGTATCCAACAGAAAAGATGTCATCTAAGCAGCCAATCCTATTGGAAATGTTCTCGGACAACAAGTTGAGGCACTGATCAGCCATGAGCTAATTTAGTGCTGAAACAAATTCAAAACTGAATATTTATTTTATGAACCAGCTATAAGTATCTGTGGTGAAGGACACTAAAATTTCAGCATAGAAATATTCAGCCCAGCCAATCTCATAAAAAAAGTACCTATGAGTAGGCGCAATTAGCCAACCTGTTCCTATGTCCCATTGCCCTCCTCACTTTCGCTCATCTGTCAAATTTTACCCTGAACTACTCACCCATAAACCATGGAAAACATACTCACTTGTCATTTCAAAAACTGCTAAGTCTGTGGCCCTTTACTGCAGACCCAACAACCATTAGAAACAGTCTGCTTCCACATTCTCCATCTGAACTGTTTGAAGTTTTAAGCCATTAATATATCACCCTGTAAACCCTAACATTTTAAAAGAACAACCTCAATTTTTAAAACAAATTAATTTTTGTATTTGCAATTTCCCATACCGGGCAGCATCCTAATAAACTTGTGTTGCTGCTGCTTCCAAACCACAATATTCTTTCTGCAGTACTTTGAGGTTGTCTTGAAGAATAATTTCAGCAGTGACTATGACCAGTTGGCCTTTCATGCTCGTGCCAGTTTTTTGCAAGAGCAACTTTAGCTAGACCTACTCCCCTTTTCCTGTAGCCCTGCAATAATATTTGACTGTTACCTTAAATAGGTGCCCTATGTTTCCGCTGCCAGAAAAGTGAAGAACCAGTTTAGACCTTTGATTTTGGATATCTTTATCAAATTCCCTCTCCAGTATCTCTAAGGAGAACAACCTTCCTTTTCTAATCAATCTATGTAACTAGAATACCTCTACTGTGGAGCTACTTACAAATCTTTTCAAAACCAACTGTACAACCTTCATGTCCTGCTGAAAGAGCAGTGCCCAGAATTTTATTATTTTATGATCTCTGTAGAAATTGACTTTTAAAAAGACTTAAGTTGCAGGAACTACTGACAGGATCACATGACTAGGTTTCAAGTTTTAAGACTTGTAGTAACAAACTAAAAACAACAGTGACTATACAGCAATAAACAAAAAATGAAGTCAGACAGTTGAGTAAAGAGCTCTAAACCGTCACTAATTACAGAAGGTCAAGTAACTTCTGAAGAACGTCAAGCAAAGATGTTAGTGAAATAAGAGAGCTGTTTTATTGCCCTTAATTGCTGGAAAAACTGGTTGGAAGAAACTCTGGGCCACTGTACTGATCTTAGCAATTCTGTTTAGTCTTAGTTTCTGTTTCAAAGTCCAGGGAATTAGAAGGAACAAATCTTTCAAAACCTGTGGTGAAGGCAAGTGCTTTCCCTGCTGAAATGATCCTTTGGTTGAAGTATTTAGGAACCTGGTCAAATTTCCATATCACAATATCTTGACTACATTGCTAACCCTGAAATGTTGAGTTCTGACTGCTTTCTAAAGACTTGGGTCTAGCCCATTTTCTCTATAGCCAAAGCTTGATTGGAAGGTCTTCTATCAATTTATGCCTTCAGCAATTTGAATTAGTCAGCAAGAAACCTGGTAGACTGAGTGTTTGGCAAGTTAATCTTTTATTTTTCAGAGTATTGGCCAGTAAAGGTATTTTATCTTTTTTGCTCTTTATAAATAACATCTCTGCCAATTTGAATGTTTGTTGGGGATTAAAGTGGATGTTGTTTTAATTCTGGTTTAAAGCTTAGTTGTTGGCCAGTTTTGCAACTTGATCATGGTTTAGTTTTGAGCTCATTAAAGAAAACTAGTGAAAGTGTTTTCTACTTTTGGAATACTGTATGCAGGTCTCCCTCCTATAGAAAGGATGTTGTGGAACTTGGAAGGTTCAAAAAGGATTTACAAGGATGTTGTCGGGGTTAGAGGGTTTGAGTTATAGGGAGAAGTTGAATAGGCTGGGGCTATTTTCCCTGGAGCATTGGAGGCTGAGGGGTGACCTCTTTTGAGGTTTATAAAATCATGAGGGACATGGATAGGGTGAATTGCCAAGGTCTTTCTGCAGGGTGAGGGGAGGGGGATCCAAAACTAGAGGGCATAGTTTTAAGGTGAGAGGGGAAAGATTTAAAAGGGATCTAAGGGGCAACCTTTTCAGTGGGTGGTGCCTACATGGAATGAGCTGCCAGAGGAATTGGTGGAGGCTGGTACAGTTACAAGGTTAAAAGGCAACTGGTCCTGTATATGAATAGGAAAGGTTTAGAGGGATATGGGCCAAATGCTGGCAGATGGGACTAGAGTAATTAAGGATATCTGGTCAGCATGGACAAGTTGGACTGAAGGGTCTGTTTCCATGCTGTACAGCTCTGTAACTCTATTCTGGATAGCAATTGGCCATTTTGATTGAATCCAAGCGTTCGTACTAATAGTGCGAATGGTGGAATTCAATTCCTAGCACTTTCCTCATGTCTCTGTCTTGACACTAAATGTAATTTTGTAGGCAACTTGTACTCCCAATTACAAGGCTAATGTATTTCCCCATTCCTACTTGGAAAACAATCAAAAATCCCCTACCACCATTTTGCTTATTCTTTCACAGAATGTGAATATCACTGCAAAGTCAGAATTTCATGGCCCATTCTTTATTACTATTGAGGAGTTGCATTTGTCAGCTGCTGAAGTCCAATATGCTGGATTCTATTGCAGGGGTTGTAGCACAGCACTCTGAAAATCTTCATGCGATCAAGTGGAATCAAGCTGGCTTTGTAAAAGGGAAATCATGTTTGACTAATTTATTAATGTTATTGAGGAAGTATCAAGATAAAGGGCAGCCAATGGCTGCACTGTATTTGGATTTCCAGAAGGTATTTGTCAAGGTGTCACATCAAATGTTATTAGATGAAATAGCAGCTTATCATGTAGGGGCAACATATTAGCATGGATAGAAGAATTGCTTGATAATCAGAAGCAGAGGATGGCATAAAATATTTTTCAGGTTGGCTGGATGCTGCAAGGAATCAGTGTTGGGACCTCTGGTTTACAATCTGTATAAATGGCTTGGATGAAGCAGACACCTAATGTACGGCTAAATTTGTCAATGATACAATGACAGGAAAATAAGTTGATTAGAGAACACGAGTGTACAAAGGACTATGGATAAGTATAATGAGTGGGCAAAAGTTTTTAGCAGATCGCATATCGTGCAGCAAAACGTGAATCCTGGAAAGAAGAGAACATGTTATTGCTGCTGTGATAGAACTTCTGAGATGCAGAGAAATCTTAGTGTGCTGGTGCTTGAGTTACCAAGTCAATATGCATGTACAGCAAGCGATGGATGGGAAGAGAAATGCAATGTTATTTGTTGTAAGCAGAATTGAATATAAGACTAAGAATATTTTGCTGTAGTTGTGCAGAATGTCGGTGGAATGCTGTGTATAGTTTTAGTCTTGTGTAAGAAATGATACAAATCTATTAGGAACTGTTCCAAGAAGGTCACTTGACTGATTCCTGGATGGAGGGATTATTTTAAGAGGAAAGGTTAGTCTGTCCATAGTATCTATTCGAGAATGAGATATAGTTCAAAAGGAACACAAGGTCTTCTTGGAATTTGACAGGGTGAATGATGAAAGATGCTCTCTCCTTGTCGGAGGAACCAGCATGAAGGGATATGGATTAGGAACAATGGGTCTCCCGTTTATTTGGAGATAGGGAGGAATTCTTCCTCCTAGAAGAGGTCTTTGGAACTCTCTGCCCTGTAGAGCAGCGGAGGTTTAGGCCATTCGTTACTTTTAAGGGAGAAGTAGAGCTACTCAACACGGGAGCAGACTCATTCCAACTCGTATGCACCGACCAGCTGTCCAATCTGACCTAGTCCCATTTGGCCCATATATCTCTAAACCCTAAAAGGTATCTGAATGGATGTAATTGTATTTATCTCCACCACTTCCTCTGGCAGCTGTTTTGATACATGCACCACTGTCTGTGTGAAAAAGTTACTCCCCAGGTCCTTTTTAAATCTTTCCCCTCCCACCTTAAATCTGTGCCCTCTGGTTTTGGACGACTCCACCCGTGGCGAAAGATCTGGCTATTCACCTTATCCATGTCCCTCATGATTTCATATACCTCTAAATGGCTACCCCTTAGCCTCCAAAGTTCCAGAGGAAAAAGCTCCAGCCTATTCAGCCTCTCCCCATGACTCAATCCCTCTAGTTCTGGCAACGTTGTTGTAAATATTATCTGCACACTCTCATGTTTAATAGCATCCTTCCTATGGAAGGGTGACCAGAATTGTACGTGGTATTCTAAAAGTGGCGTCACAAATATCCTGTACAGCTGCAATATGACGTCCCAACGCCTATACTAAGTGTTCTAACCAGCGAAGGCAAGCATGCTAAACGCCACATTCACCACCCTGTTTACCTACGACTTCACATTTAAGGATACGTGCACCTGCACCCCTCGGTTTCTTTGATTGGAAACACGCCTCTGAATAAATCCCGCTCTGGTTTGCCTTACCAAAATGTAACCGCCCCACGTTTATCTAAATAATCTCCATCTGTCATTCCTCGGCCCATTGGCCCATTTGATCAAGGTCCTGTTGTACTCTGAGAGAGTCTTGCTTTCCACCACACTACCTATTTTGGTGTCATCTGCAAACTTATTAACCATGTCTCCTATATTCACATCCAAATCATTTATACAAAAGACGAGAAGCAGTGAGACCAGCAGTGATCCTTGTTGGCACATTTCTGGTCACAGGCCTGTAGTCCAAACAGTAACACACTACCATCACCCTCTGTCTTCTACATTCAGGTCAATTTTGTATCCAGTTGGCTAAATCCCCCTGTAGCCCATGTGATCTAACCTTACTAACCAGTCTACCTTGTCGAATGCTTTGCTGAAGACCATGTAGATAATGTCTGACCACTGCCTTCATCAATCTTCTTTGAGATTTTTTTGAAGAGGTGACCAGTTAGTGAGCCACAGTTTCCCATGCACAAAACTATGCTGACTATCTCTAATCAGTGTTTGCATTTCCAAATACACGTGTATCCTGTCCCTCAGAATCCCCTCCAACTTACCCACCACTGAAGTAAGGCTCACTGGTCTATAGTTCCCTGGCTTTTGCTCTCAGCCTTTCTTAAATAATGGCACCAAATTAGCCTGGCCCCAGTCTTCACCCATGCTGTCTGTCGATGATATAAATATCTCAGCAAGGGGCCCAGCAGTCTCTTTCCTAGTCTCACACACAGATCTGGGAAAATATATCTACCTTTATGTATTCTAAGATCTCCCACACCACCTCTTCTGTAATATGAACTCTTTTCAAGACATCACTATTTATTTCCCCAAGTTCCCTAATTTCCATGTCCTCCTCCACAGTAAATATTGACACGAAATATTTGATTAGTTTCTGGTCCATCTCCTGTGTTTCCATACATAGACAGCCATGTTAATCTTTAGGGTGCCCTGTTCTCTCCCTAGTTACTCTTGGCCTTAATGTACTTATAGAATCTCTCTGGATTCTCCGAACTCTGTTTGCTAGAGCTATCTTATGTCCCCTTTTTGCCCTCTCAAATATACTCCTATTGCTATTGCTCTCCTCCAAGGATTTACTTGATGCCTGCTGTTGAAACCTGACATTTTTCTCTTTTTTTTCTTGAGCAGAGCCTCAATGTCTCCAGTTGTCCAGCGTTCCCTACACCTACCAGCCTTGCCCTTCACACTAACAGGAACGTACTGTCTGAGGTCTCGTTATCTCATTTTTAAAGCCTCCCACTTCCTAACTGTCCCTTTACCTGTAAATAGTTCCCTCAATCAACTTTTGAAAGTTCGTGACTAACACTGTCAAAATTGGCCTTATTCCAATTTAGAACTTGAACTTTTTGATCTGTTCTAACCTTTTCCATAACTAATAAAATTGAGATCACTTGCTCCAAAGAGCTCCCCCACTGACACCTCAGACACTTGCCTCTGCAACGTCTATCATCCAACTGCCTAGGTGACCCTCTTTTTCGGTTGCTGTCCAAGTTGTTTGCTAGAAGGGCTCTCTAACTATTTAGCTTTGACCAAAAATATAATGAAGTTCACCATAATAACTGCAGATAAGAATTGGGATTTTGAACTTCACAGAAAAAGAGCAAGCTGCAGAATGTTTTTACTTCAATGAATTATCCAATGTTCAAATATACGTGGGTAATTTTAACCTCCAAACATCAGTGGGTTTAGGATAGGTGGAAAGTTAAGTTTCTAAAATTTTGAAACAGATGTCCAACTGGTTTTGAAGTCATGCAAGTCAGTTTTAAAACAGGCAAGGCAAGGGATAGATGAGCAGCAGGCTACTTCAATGGAGAGAGATTGGAGAACTCTGTGGGACTCCCTCGGTGTATCAATTACAAAAAACTAATAATCAGGTCCTGAGAGTAATTTGGGTAGATTCTTGATTAACAATGGAATCATCGGCTGCCAGGGATGAGCAGAAATGTGGATCTAAGACCACAAGGATATCAGCACAATCTGGTTAAATGGTAGAGAAGGCTAAGGTAGTAAAGCAGACCAATTGCTGCTTCTAATTTGTGTGTTTTGTATGATATTTGTGTTCCCACCGTGCTGTTAGGAACTTCCAAGGTTTTGAGCGACAGTAAATGAACAATTGTTTTCGTTCCGTATCAGAAAGATGTGGCTTGGAAAGAACCTTGCACGTTATGGCTGCAGCCCTTGCCCCTTTGAGTGATAGAGATCATGTGTTTGTAAAATGCTGTCAAGGTAGCCTTGCTAAATTCTGCACTGCATCTTGTGACTAGTGCATACTGCTGCGTTGGTGGAGGGAGTGAATGATGAGGTGTGATCAAGCCAACTGTTTTGTCCTGAATGGTGTCAAACGTCTTGAGTTGGACCTGTACTCCACTTGGAAATTGAAAAGTTTTCCATCATGCTCATTGCTTGCAATTTATAGTTTAACTTTGGGGATTCAGGAGATAAGCTGCTTGCTTCAGAATTTCAATGTGATTAACTCTTAACTGCCTTCTAGGCATTCATGAATGATCTATGTACGGTAGATGAGGAAAAACTGTTCCAGGTCCTTAAAAAGGTTTAAGAATGAGATGACAGATTTAATATGATTTTCAAATGTGATCAGGAGAAAAAAGACTGAATGCATGGTTGAATGCTGGATTATTTGTCTGGAAATGTGTTGGAGGCAGAGTCAAAAGAGGCATTCAAGAAGGCAGTAGCTGATTATTTGAATAGAAACAACTTGTAAGGGTATGCTAAAATGTGACAAGAAATAACACTGAAAATTGAGACACAATTTGGCAAATTCTCTCAATCCCATTGGTCTATTTTCACTAAATCAGACTGATGATGGCTGTAAACAGTTTAAGTTTTTCAAAGCAAGTTTTGGCTTGGATTGAAGTCTTAAAGCATTCACAGTTTAGGTTCTCACGGTGTACAAGGTAGACATAGAAATAGAATGTGATATATAGAAGCTTCCAGGTTTCCAAATAGTTCAACCAAGAGAGGATTTTAGGAAGAGAAACTTGCCTTCATGAGCTTTGGAAGATTTTTCTTCCTTCATTGTAGACAGAGGGTGGTGGTAGTGGAGGTATGCTTTTCGGGCTGAAGGTCTGTGGCCAGCAGTATGCCGCAAGGATTGGGTGCTGGGTCCACTGCTTTTTGACATATATGTAAGTGATTTAAATATGAATATCTGAGGTATGGTTTGTACATTTGCAGATAACACCAAAATTGGTGGTGTAGTGGACAGCGAAGAAGGTTATCTGAGAGTACAATGGGACTTCGATCATATCGCCCAATGGATTGAGGAGTGGCAGATAGTATTTAATCTAGATAATGTGAGGTACTACATTTTGTTATGGCAAATCAGGGCAGGACTTGTACACTTGATGGTAAGGCCCTGGGAAGTGTTGCTGAGCAAAGAGACCTCGAAATGCAGGTTCATAGTTCCTTGAAAGTGGAGTCACAGGTAGACAGTGTAGCGAAGGTGGTGTTTGGTACGCTTGCCGTTATTGGTCAGTGCATTGAGTATAGGAGTTGAGACATCATGTTCCAGTCGTACAGGATGTTGGTGAAGCCAAGTTTGGAATACTGCATTCAGTTTTGGTCCCCCTGCGATAGGAAAGATGTTGTGAAACTTGGAAGGGTTCAGAAAAGATTTACAAGCACCTAGCCAGGGTTGGAGGGCTTGAGCTAGAATTCTCCAGGAATTCTTCTTTTGTAGCTCCTTTTCCTTACCTCCATATTGCTGCTTGTTGACATCACCCACAAACATAAATACTGATTCTGTATTTACAGATGACATTCAGCTCTTTCTCTACACTATATCTCTGTTCAATCAGCAATGCCTAACCATACTTTTCTACTGATTACTTTCGATTCCCTCCACTGCATCAGTGTTGTGATACTGTTTATTAATATTCAGTCTCGAGTAAGCCTTAATTTTCTTAGCGCAGCATTGAAATAGTGCCAGTCAGCTGTGGGAAATTTGGTCCTTCGTAACTTAGTTTGTCACCTTCCCTGGTCTGTCTGTTAGATGGCATCGGATTTATGACCTTGGCATTGTTTCTGATGCATTAAAAGTATGATACTTGATCTGGAGGCTATTGTAGCAGTACAGTATTGGACTGATATATGAAATGTATCTGATTTCAGAAGG
>NW_025966718.1:0-875 GCF_021869965.1 Rhincodon typus
CATCAAACAAGTTTTCTGCGTTACCACGTCTCTCTTAGATACATATTGAATAGGGTCCGCTTTCCCTTTAAGAAAGCTACTCTCAAAATTGCGCTTCCGTGAAATTGAATGAAAGAATGAGTAAACCGGAAATAGTGAAATCTCAAGAGCCAGCCGCGGTAATCAGGCGACTAAACTTTCTGCTGTCATAAGTAATTCCCAACCCAGTCAAATCATACAGGGTTGATAATCTTTCTGGCATTCTCTGACTTTAAAAGAATAAAAGGACACACACCCTTCATTGCCCTACTTCAAATACCTCACTCCTGACCCGCTGACAATGAGGCGCTCCCTCAGTCCTGACCCGCTGACAATGAGGCGCTCCCTCAATCCTGACCCGCTGACAAGGAGGCGCTCCCTCAGTCCTGACCTGCTGACAAGGAGGCGCTCCCTCAATCCTGACCCTGGTACAATGAGGCGCTCCCTCAATTCTGACCCTATTACAATGAGACGCCACCTCAACAATGACCGTCAGACAACACTGCATCTCCCCATTACTGACTCTTTGTCAAAGAGGCATTGCCTCAGACTATGATGCACTATCTCAATCCGAACAATTCGCCGTGCTGTACTGGGGGCTGTGTTATTTAGTGTTGATTTACAGTGGGCTTGCGTTTTAGGGTTTATTAATTGGAGGTTCTGTGTTTTAGTTTCGCCTCTGAGAGTTTATTTACAGGAGGCTTAGATTTAGGGAGGATTTGCAGGGGGCACTGTTTCAGGGTTAATTGGCTGGGCGCTCCATATTTTACACTTTATTTACAGGGGACTCGGTCTTTTGTGGTTTCTTACTTGGGGCTGTGTCTTTTACATTTTATTTCCTGAGGGACCTTTCTTCG
>NW_025966718.1:1375-2727 GCF_021869965.1 Rhincodon typus
TGATGCTGTTACAGTGCTTCAATAGTCAGTGCTGACCTGCTAATCATGGAGCCATCCCACAGTTCTGATCCCGTTACCTGGAGTCCCTTGCTCAATTCTGACCCTCTCACTGTACTAGACTATCTCAGTAATGGTCCTGCAAACGTGTTGCACTCCCTTATTTCTCACCCCGTTATATTGAGACTGTGCACCCCACTGAACCCTCTAACATCGAGACAGTCCCTCAGCAGTGACACTGCTGTGAAGCACTCTCACTGACCTTCTGACAATGAGGCTGTAAATTCTGACCCCTTTACATTGAGGCACTGCGTGAGTATTGACCATTGAGGCACTTCCTCAGCAGTTACTTTCAGACAGGTTAGGGTTCAGGCCAGATGAGTGTCAGGGTGGGGCTAGGGTTTGGGTTAGGGCTGAGGCTAGGGTTAGAGCTGAGGTCAGGGTTGAGGCTGCAGCTGGGGGCTGGGACCAGGACCGGGACAAGCTCAGTCGGGGGAGGTGGGAGGGGGAGGGGGATAGGGGTGGTGGAATGGCCGAGGGCCAGGGCACAGGACAGTCGGTGCCAGGAGAGGGTCAGGCTGGGTTTTGGGCTAAGGATGAGGTCCGGGTGAGGCTGCGGCTTAGGTTAGAGTTAGGTAGGGGAACGGGTCTGGGACAGGCAGGGGTTAGAGTCGGGGCTGCGGGCTGGGTGCTGGGACCTTAAGCGGGTCGGGGTCGAGGTCCGGCTCGGTTTCAGAGTCTGGCTCGTGGTCAGGCTCAGGGCCTTGGTTGAGGTTAGGGTCAGGGTCACGGCTGCGACAGGCTGCGGGGGAGTGTTGGGCTCGTGGGCGCTAATGGCTGGGTCTGGGTCTAGGTCGCTGGCAGCTGGGCGGGGTGGGGTAGGGGCGGGGCAGGGAGCTTTGGCCTGGGCCGCGACAGGCTTCGGGCCGAGGGCTGTGGCTTAGGGTCATGGTCCAGTGGCCGTGGCCAGGACAGTCTGGAGTTAGGGTGAGGGTCGGGGACAAGCTGCAGCAGGATCGGGGCTGCGACAGGCTGGTGGCTGGGGTCTGGGGCCGGGTTTAGGGTTTCAGCTGGGAGAGGGGCTGAAGGCTGGGGTCTGGGGCCGTTGCGTAGGGCCGAGGCGAAGGCGAGGTTTACGGTGATGGTCTGGTCTGGGGTCCTGGATTGGGTCGGGCCGGGCCGGATCAGGCTGGCTGTCTGTGGCCGGGTTTAGAGTCAGTGTCCAGGTTGGGGCAAAGGTTTTGGTTAGGTTTGGGGCCGGGGTCGGAGGCATGAGGCTGAGGCTCGGTTTACGGCGATGGTTTTTGCTGGGGCTCCGGATTGGGTCGAGCCGGGCCGGGCCGGGGCTGCGACAG
>NW_025966718.1:3227-5843 GCF_021869965.1 Rhincodon typus
GGATGGAATAAAATTCTTATTTCAGCGAGTTAAGCTCTTCAGCAGACCAAAATCTGAACTTCACCACCTGACTCAAGTTTTGATGTTGGTTTGACGAACATGCTTATTTCAGTCAGATAGGCACTTCAGAAATCAATAATCTCAACTTCACCAAATGACACAACATTTGATGTTGTTTTGGCTGACGTGCTTATTTCAGCGAGATAAGCATATCAGAAGACTAAAATCTCACCTGCACCAGGTGACCTATCTTTTGATGCTGGTTTTATTAAAATGCTTACTTCAGCGAGTTAAACACCAGAGAAGCGAAAAATCTGAACTTCACCAAATGACTTGATTTTTGATTCAGGTGAGACGAAAATGCTTATTTCTGCGAGTTAAACACTTCAGAAGCGAAGAATCTGAACTTCATCAAATGACACAATTTTTATGTTCGTTTGACTAAAATGCTTATTTCAGCTAGTTAAGCACTTCAGAAGACCAAAATCTCAATTTCACCAAGACACTCAACCTTTTTATGCTGGTTTGAGTAAAATGCTTATTTCAGCAAGATAAGCATATGCGAAGAATAAAATCTCAACTTCACCAAATGACTTCAATGTTGATGCTGTTTTGACAAACATGCTTGCGGCACTGAGATAAGCACTTCAGAAGTCCAAAATCTGAACTTCAACCAATGACTCAAGTTTTGATGTTGCTTAGACTAACATGATTATTTGAGTCAGATAAGCACCTCAGAAGTCAAAAATCTCAACTTCACCAAATGACTTAATTTTTCATGCTATTTTGACTGACATGCTTATTCCAGTGAGATAAGCACTTCAGAAGTCAAATATCTCACCTTCACCAAATTACATAATTTTTGATGCTGGTTGGTTTAAAATGCTTATTTCAGCGAGATAAGCACTTCAGAAGACCAAAATCTGAACTTCTCCAAATGACTCAATTATTGATGTTCGTTTGACTAACATGCTTATTTCAGCGAGTTAAGCACTTCAGAAGATCAAAGTCTCAACTGCACCGAATGACTCAACTTTTGATGTTGTTTTGACTAACGTTCTTATTTCATCGAGATAAGCATATCAGAAGATCAAAATCTCAATTTCACCAAGAGACTCAACTTTCGATGCTGGTGTGACTAAAATGCTTATTTCAGCGAGATAAGCATATGAGATGACTGAAATCTCAACTTCACCAAAGGACCTAACTTTTGATGCTGATGTGATTAAATGCTTATTTCAGTTAGGTAAGCACTTCAGAAAACCAAAATCTGAACTTCACCAAATGACTCAAGTTTTGACGTTGGTTTGACTAACATGATTATTTGAGTGAGATAAGCACTTCAGAAGTCAAAAATCTCATCTTCACCGAAGGACCTAACTTTGAACGCTGGTTGGACGAAAATGTGTATTTCAGTGAGATAATCACTTCAGAAATCAAAAATCTCAACTTCACCATCTGACTTAATTTTTGATGCTGTTTTGACTGACATGCTTATTTCACTCAGACAAGCACTTCAGAAGACAAATATCTCACTTCACCAAAAGAGTTAGTTTTTGATGTTGGTTTGAATGACGGACTTATTTCATGAGGTAAGCACTTCAGAAGATCAAAAGCTCAACTTCACCAGATGACTCAACTTTTGATGTTGTTTTGACAACCATGCTTATTTCAGCGAGTTAAGCACTTCAGAAGACTAAAATCTCAACTTCACCAACTGACCCAGCTTTTGATTATGGTTGGTTTAAAATACTTATTTCAGCCAGTTAAGCTCTACAGAAAACCAAAACCTGAACTTCAGCAAATGACTGTAGTTTTGATGTTGGTTTGACTAACATGCTTATTTGAGTGTGACAAACACTTCAGAAGTCAAAAATCTCAACTTCACCAAATGATTCAACTTTAGATGTTGTTTTGACGAACATGCTTATTTGAGTGAGATAAGCACTTCAGAAGGCAAAATCTCAACTTCACCAAATGACATAATTTTTGATGCTCGTTGAATTAAAATTCTTATTTCAGCGAGAAATGCACTTCCAAAATCGGAATTTCACAAAATGACTCAAGTTTCGATGTTTGTTTGACTAACATGCTTATTTGAGAGAGATAAGCACTTCAGAATTCAAAAACGTCAACTTCACCAAATGAGTTGGTTTTTGGTGTTGGATTGAATGACGTGTTGATTTCTTTGAGATAAGCACACCAGAAGACTAAAATCTCAACTGCACCAAATGCCTTAAATTTTGATGTTGTTTTGGATAACTTGCATATTTGAGTGAGATCAGCACTTCTGAAGGCAAAAATCTCAACTTCACCAAATGACTTGATTTTTGATGCTGGTTGGATTAAAATGCTTATTTCAGCGAGTTAAGCACTTCAGTAGACATAAATCTGAACTTCACAAAATGACTCATTTTTTTATGTTGTTTTAACTAAAGTGCTTATTTCAGTTAGATTAGCATATCAGAAGACCAGGAGCGCAACTTCACCCAAACATTCAACTTTTCATGCTGGTATGACTAAAATGCTTATTTCAGTGAGATAAGCACTTCAGAAGTCAAAAATCTCAACTTCACCAAATTACTTAATTTTTAATGCTGCTTTGACTAACATGCT
>NW_025966718.1:6343-7661 GCF_021869965.1 Rhincodon typus
GGTGAAGTTGAGACTTTGATCTTCTGAAGTGCTTAACTCGCTGAAATTAGTATGTTCGTCAATCTGGCATCACAAATTGAGTCATTGGTGATGTTCAGATTTTGTCTTCAGAAGTGCTTATCTCATTGAAATAAGAATTTTAATCCGACCAACATCAAAAATTATGCCATTTGGTGAAGTTCAGATTTTGGTTTTCTGAAGTGCTTATCTCACTGAAATAGGCATCTTAGTTAAAACAGCATTAATAATTGAGTCATTTGGTGAAGTTGAGATTTTTAACTTCTGAAGGGGTTATCTCAATCATATATGCATGTTACTCAAAACAACATCAAAAGTTGATTCATTTGGTGAAGTCGAGATTCTTCACTTCTGAAGTGTTTATTTCACTGGTGGAAACCTGTTAGTCAATCCAACATGAAAATTGAGACATTTAGTGAAGTTCAGATTTTGGTCTTCTGAAATGTTTATCTCACTGAAATAAGCATGTTGTCAAAACAGCACAAAAAGTTGACTGTCTTGTTGAAGTTGAGATTTTGGTCTTCTGCTATGCTTATCTCGCTGAAATAAGCACGTTAGTCAAAACAACATCAAAAGTTGTGTCATTGGGTGAAGTTGAGATTTTTGCCTTCTGCACTGCTTAACTCGCTGAAATAAGCATGTTGTTCCAAACAACATCAAAAGTTCACACATTTGGTGAAGTTGAGATTATAGACTTCTGAAATGCTTATCTCACTCAAATAAGCATGTTCGTGAAACCTTCATCAAAACTAGCGTCATTTGGTGAAGGTCAGGTTTTGGTGTTCTGAAGAGCTGAATTCGCTGAAATAAGCATTTTAAACCAAACAGCATGAAAAGTTGTGTCATTTGGTGAAGATGAGATTTTAGTCTTCTGAAGCGTTTGACTCACTGAAATAAGCATGTTAGTCAAAACAGCATAAAAAGTTGACTGTCTTGTTGAAGTTGAGATTTTGGTCTTCTCCTATGCTTAACTCGCTGAAATAAGCATGTTATTCAAAACAACATCAGAAGTTCAGTCATTTGGTGAAGTTGAGATTATTGACTTCTGAAATGCTTATCTCACTCAAATAAGCATGTCAGTCGAACCTTCATCAAAACTACAGTCATTTGGTGAAGGTCAGGTATTGGTGTTCTGAAGAGTTTAACTCGCTGAAATAAGCATTTTAAACCAACCAGCATCAAAAGTTGTGTCATTTGGTGAAGATGAGATTTTAGTCTTCTGAAGTGTTTGACTCGCTGAAATAAGCATGTTAGTCAAAACAACATCAAAACTTGAGTCATTTGGTGAAGTTGAGATTTT
>NW_025966718.1:8161-8849 GCF_021869965.1 Rhincodon typus
TCTGAAGTGGTTATCTCACTCAAATAAGCATGTTAGTCAAAACAACACAAAAAGTTGTGTCACTTGGTGAAGTTCAGATTTTTGGCTTCTGAGGTGCTTAACTCGCGGAAATAAGCATGTTCGTCAAACCAACATCAAAACTTGAGTCATTGGTGAAGTTCAGATTTTGGTTTTCTGAAGTACTGACTTTACTGAAACAAGCATGTCAGTCAAAACAGCATTAAAAATTAAGTCATTTGGTGAAGTTGAGATTTTTGAATTCTGAAGTGCTTATCTGAGTGAAATAAGCATGTTCGTTAAAACAGCCGAAAAAAATTTAGTCATTTGATGCAGTTCAGATTTTGGTCTTCTGAAGTGCTTATCTCACTCAAATATGCATGGTACTCAAAACAACATCAAAAGTTGAGTCATTTGTTGAAGTCGATATTCTTCACTTCTGAAGTGCTTATTTCACTGGAGGAAGCCTGTTAGTTAATCCAACATCAAAATTTGAGCCATTTCGTGAAGTTCAGACTTTGGTCTTCTGAAGTGCTTTTCCAACTGATATTAGCATGTTAGTCAAAACAGCATGAAAAGTTAAGTGTCTTGTTGAAGTTGAGATTTTGGTCTTCTGCTATGATTATCACGCAGAAAAAAGCACTTTAGTCAAAACAATGTCAAAAGTTGTGGCATTTGGTGAAGTTGAGAT
>NW_025966718.1:9349-15199 GCF_021869965.1 Rhincodon typus
CAAAATCAAAAACTAACTCATTTGGTGAAGTGAGATATTGGTCTTCTGAAGTGCTTATCTCACTGAAATAAGCATTTCAGTCAAATCAGCATCAAAAGTTAGGTCCTTTGGTGAAATTAAGATTTTAGTGTTCTTATTCTTATCTTTGTGAAATAAGCATTTTAGTCAAACCAGCATCAAAGGTTGAGTGTCTGGGTGAAATTGAGATGTTGGTCTTCTGAAATGCTTATCTTGCTGAAATAAGCACGTTAGTCAAAACAACATCAAAAGTTGAGTCACTCGGGGAAGTTGAGATTTTGATCCTCTGAAGTGCTTAACTCGCTGAAATATGCTTTTTTCTTCAAACCAACATAAAAAAAGTGTCATTTGATGAAGTTCAGATTTTAATCTTCTCAGTGTTTAACTCGCAGAAATAAGCATTTCAGTCTAACCTGTATCAAACATGAAGTCATTTGGTGAAGGTCAGATTTTTTGCTTCTCTGGTGCTTAACTCGCTGAAATAAACATTTTAATTTAACCAGCATCAAAAGTTAGGTCATCTGGTGTACGTGAGATTTTAGTCTTCTGATATGCTTATCATGCTGAATTAAGCATTTTAGTCAAACGAACATAAAAAATTGTGTCATTTGATGAAACTCAGATTCTTCACTTCTGAAGTGTTTAACTCGCAGAAATAAGCATTTTCGTCTCACCTGAATCAAAAATCAAGTCATTTGGTGAAGTTCAGATATTTAGCTTCTCTGGTGCTTAACTCGCTAAATAAGCATTTTAATTTAACCAGCAGCAAAAGTTAGGTCATCGGGTGCAGGTGAGATTTTAGTCTTCTGATATGCTTATTTCGCTGAAATAAACACGTTAGTCAAAACAACATCAAAACTTGAGTCATATGGTGAACTTGAGATTATTGATTTCTGAAGTGCCTATCTGACTGAGATATGCATGTTAGTCAAACCAATATCAAAAATTAAGACAGTTGGTGAAGTTCAGATTTTGGTCTGCTGAAGAGCTTAACTCGCTGAAATAAGAATTTTATTGCAACCAGCATCAAAAGTTGAGTCGTTTGGCCAAGCTGAGATCTTAGCCTTCTGAAGTGCTCAAATCAATGAAATATGCATGTTAGTCAAACCAACATTAAAAATTGAGTCATTTGGTGAAATTCAGATTTTAGTCTTCTCAAGTGCTTTACTCACTGAAATAAGCATTTTAGTCGAACCAGCATCAAAAATTAAGGCATTTATGAAGTTGAGATGTTTGACATCAGACGAGGTCATCTGAATGAAATAACCATTTTTTGTCAACCAGCATCAAAAGTTATTTCCTTCGGTGACGTTGAGATTTTAGTCTTCTGATATGCTTATCTCGCTGAATTAAGCATTTTAGTCAAACGAACATAAAAAATTGTGTCATTTGATGAAGTTCAGATTTTCATCTTTTGAAGTGTTCAACTCGCAGAAATAAGCTTTTTAGTCTCACCTGAATCAAAAATCAAGTCATTTGGTGAAGTTCAGATATTTCGCTTCTTTGGTGCTTAACTTGCTAAACAAGCATTTTGATTTAACCAGCATCAAAAGTTAGGTCATCTGGTGCAGGTGAGATTTTAGTATTCTGATATGCTGATTTCGCTGAAATAAACACGTTAGTCAAAACAACATCAAAACTTGAGTCATATGGTGAAGTTGAGATTATTGATTTCTGAAGTGCCTATCTGACTGAGATATGCATGTTAGTCAAACCAATATCAAAACTTAAGACAGTTGGTGAAGTTCAGATTTTGGTCTACTGAAGAGCTTAACTCGCTGAAATAAGAATTTTATTGCAACCAGCATCAAAAGTTGAGTCGTTTGGTCAAGTTGAGATCTTAGCCTTCTGAAGTGCTTAAATCAATGAAATAAGCATGTTAGTCAAACCAACATTAAAAATTGAGTCATTTGGTGAAATTCAGATTTTAGTCTTCTCAAGTGCTTCACTCACTGAAATAAGCATTTTAGTCGAACCAGCATCAAAAATTAAGGCATTGATGAAGTTGAGATGTTTGACTTCAGACGAGGTCATCTGAATGAAATAAGCATTTTTTGTCAACCAGCATCAAAAGTTATTTCCTTTGGTGACGTTGAGATTTTAGTCTTCTGATATGCTTATCTCGCTGAAATAAGCACGTCAGACAAAATGACATCAAAAGTTGAGTCATTTGGTGAAGTCGGCAGTTTTGACTTCTGGAACGCTTATTTCACATAAATAAGCATGTTACTCAAACCATCATCAAAACTGGAGTCTTTTGGTGAAGTTCAGGTTTTGGTGTTCTGAAGAGCTTAACTCGCTGAAATAAGCATTTTAAACCAACCAGCATCAAAAGTTGTGGCATTTGGTGAAGTTGGGATTTTAGCTTTCTGAAGTGCTTATCTGAGTGAAATAAGCATGTTCGTCAAAACAACATCAAAAGTTGAGTCATTTGGTGAAGCTGAGACTTTGATCTGCTGAAGTGATGTAATGAAATAAGCATGTCATTCAAGCAAAGATCAAAAATTAACCTTTTTGGTGAGGTGAGATATTTGTCTTCTGAAGTGCTTATCAGAGTTAAATAAGCATGTTAGTCAAAACAGCATCAAAAATTAAGTCAGATGGTGAAGTTGAGATATTTGATTTCTCAAGTGCTTATTCACTGAAATAAGCATGTTAGTCAAAACAGCATGTCAAATTAAGACATTTCGTGAAGTTGAGATTTTTGACTTCTGAAATGCTTATCTGTTTGAAATAAGCATGTTAGTCTAAGCAACATCAAAACTTGAGTCATTTGGTCAAGTTCAGATTTTGGTCTCCTGAAGTTCTTATCTGAGTGAAATAACAGCATCAACATTGAAGTCATTTGGTGAAGTTCAGATTTTAATCTTCTGAAGTGCTTACCTCGCAGAAATAAGCATTTTAGTCTAACCAGAATCATAAATCAAGTCATTTGGTGAAGTTCAGATTTTTGGCTTCTGAGGTGCTTAAATCGCTGAAATAAGCATTTTAATGTTAACAGTATCAAAGTTAGGTCTTCTGGTGAAGTTGAGATTTTAGTCTTCTAATATGCTTATCTCGCTGAAATAAGCACGTTAGTCAAAACAATATCAAAAGCTGACTCATTTGGTGAAATTGAGATTTTTGATTCTGAAGTGCTTACCTCACTGAAATAAGCATGTTAATCAAACGAACATCAAAACTTGAGTCATTTCGTGAAGTTCAGATTTTGCTCTACGGAAGAGCTTAACTCGCTGAAATAAGCATTTTAAGCTGAGCTGCATCAAAAGTTGTGTCATTTGGTGAAGTTGAGATTTTAGCCCTCTGAAGTGCTAACCTCGCTGAAATAAGCATGTTAGTCAAAACAACATCAAAAGTTGAGTCATCAGGTGAAGTTGAGATTTTAATCTTCTGAAGTTCTCACCTCATGAAATAAGCATGTCATTCAAGCCAACATCAAAAACTAACATTTTTGGTGAAGTGAGATATTGTTCTTCTGAAGTGCTTATCCACGCGAAATAAGCATGGCAGTCAAAACAACGACAAAAATTTTGTCAGATGGTGAAGATGAGATTTTTGATTTCGGAAGTGTTTATCTGACTGAAATAAGCATTTTCGTCGAACCAGCGACCAAAGTTAGGTCCTTTGGTGAAGTTGAGATTTTTGACTTCAGAAGTGCTTATCTCACTCAAGTGATCATGCGAGTCAAACAAACGTCAAAACTTGAGTCATTGGTGAAGTTCAGATTTTGGTCTTCTGAAGTGCTTATCTCACTGGAATAAGCATGCTCATCAAAACAGCATCAAAACTTGAGTCATTTGGTGATGTTCAGATTTTGGTCTTCTGAAGTGCTTATCTGACTCAAATACGCATGTTAATCAAAAGTGCATCAACATTGAAGTCATTTAGTGAAGTTGAGTTTTTTGGTCTTCTGAAGTGCTTATCACACTGAAATAAAAATTTTAGTCAAATAAGCATCAAATGTTAGGGTGTTTGGTGAAGTTGAGATTTTAGGCTTCTGAAGTGCTGAACTCGTTGAAATAATCATGTTAGTAAAACGAACATAAAAAAATTGTGCCATTTGATGAAGTCAGATTTTAATCTTCTGGCGTGCTTATCTCAAAGAAATCAACACGTCATTCAAACCAACACCAAAAACCAACTCATTTGGTGAAGTTGAGATATTGGTTTGGGGATGTGATTACCTGAGTGAAATAAGCATGTTAGTCAAAACTGCATCAATAATTAGGTCATTTGATAAAGTTGAGATTTTTGAATTCTGAAGTGCTTATCTCACTCAAATAAGCATGTTAGTCAAACAATCATCGAAACTTGAGGCATTTTGTGAAGTTCCGATTTTGGCATTCTGAAGTGCTTATCTCGGTGAAATAAGAATTTTAATTCAACCAGCATCAAAAATTATGTCATTTGGTGAAGTTGAGATTTTTTCCTTCTGAAGTGCTGATCTCACTCAAACAAGCATGTTAGTCAAAACAACAACTAAAGTTGAGTCATTTGGTGAAGTTGAGATTTTTGACTTCTGAAGTGCTTATCACACTCAAACAAGCATGTTAGTCAAACCAACATCAAAACTTGAGTCTTTTGCTGAAGTTCAGATTTTGGTCATCTCAAGTGCTTAACTCGCTGAAATGAGCATTTTAAACCAACCAGCATCAAAAATCAACTCATTTGATGAAGTTGAGATTTTTGACCTCTGTCGTGCTCATCTCACTGAAAGAAGCATTTTAGTCAAACCAGCAACAAAAGTTATGCCTTTTGGTGAAGTTGAGATTTTAGACTTCTGATATGGTTATCTCGCTGAAATAAGCACGTTAGTCAAAACAGCATCAAAAATTAAGTCAGATGGTGAAGTTGAGATTTTTGATTTGTGAAGTGCTTATCTCACTGAAATTAGCATTTCAGTCCAACCAGCGTCCAAAGTTAGGTCCTTTGGTGAAGTTGAGATTTTTGACTTCTGAAGTGCTTATCTCTCTCAAATAATCATGTTAGTCAAACCAACATCAAAACTTGAGTCATTTGGTGAAGTTGAGATTTCAGTCTTCGCATATGCTTATCTCGCTGAAATAAGCATTTTACTCAAATCAGCAAAAAAAATTGAGTTTCTTGGTGAAATTGTGATTTTGATCTTCTAATATGCTTATCTCGCTGAAATAAGCACGTTAGTCAAAACAACATCAAAAGTTGAGTCATTTGGTGAAGTTGAGACTTTGATCTTCTGAAGTGCTTAACTCGCTGAAATAAGCATGTCTGTCAAACCAACATCAATAATTGAGTCGTTTGGTGATGTTGAGATTTTGATCTTCTGAAGTGCTTAACTCGCTGAAATAAGCATGTTCGTCAAATCAACATCAATAATTGAGTCATTTGGTGAAGTTCAGATTTTGGTCTTCTGAAGTGCTCATCTCGCTGAAACAAGCATTTTAAACCAACCAGCGTCAAAAATTATGTAATTTGGTGAAGTGAGATATTTGATTTCTGAAGTTCTTAACTCACTTAAATAAGCATGTCCGTCAAAACAGCATGCAAGATTAAGTCATTTGGTGAAGTTGAGATTTTTGACTTCTGAAGTGCTAATCTGACTCAAATAAGCATATTAGTCGAATCAACATCAAAACTTGAAACATTCGATGAAGTTCAGATTTTGGTCTTCTGAACTGCTTATATCACTGAAATAAGCATTTCATTCAAATCAGCATCAAAAGTTGGATCATATGGCGAAGTTGAGATTTTGTTCTTCTGAAGTGCCTACCTCATGAAATAAGTATGTCATTCAAACCAAAATCAAAAACTAACTCATTTGGTGAAGTGAGATATTGGTCTTCTGAAGTGCTT
>NW_025966718.1:15699-21918 GCF_021869965.1 Rhincodon typus
GTGAAGTTCAGATTATGGTCTTCTGATGTGCTTAACTCCATGAAATATGCATTTTAATCCAACAGCATTAAAAATTAAGTCATTTGGTAAAGTTGAGATTTTTGCCTTCTGAACTGCTTAACTCGATGAAATAAGCATGTTATTCAAAACAACATCAAAAGTTGAGTCATTTGGTGAAGTTGAGATTTTTGACATCTGAATTGGTTATCTCACTCAAATAAGCATGTTAGTCAAAACTACATTAAAAATTGAGTCATTTGGTGAAGTTCAGATTTTAGTCTTCTCAAGTGCGTAACTCACTGAATTAAACATTTTAATCAACCAGCATCAAAAATCAAGTCATTTGATAAAGTTGAGATTCTTGACTACTGTAGTGCTCATCTCAGTAAAATAAGAATTTTAGTCCAACCAGCATCAAAATTTATGTCCTTTGGTGAAGTTGAGATTTTTGTCTTCTGATATGCTTATAACACCGGAATAAGCACGTTCGTCAAACGAACATAAAAAATTGTGTCATTTGCTGAAGTTCAGATTTTTGGCTTCTGAGTTGCTTAACTCGCTGAAAGAAGCATTTTAATTTAACCAGCATCAACAGTTAGGTCATCTGGTGAAGGGTTGATTTTAGTCTTCTGAAGGACTTAACTCGCTGAAATGAGCATGTTAGTGAAAACAACATCTAAAGTTGAGTCTTTTGGTGAAGTTGAGATTTTTGACTTCTGAAGTGCTTAACTCGCTGAAATAAGCATTTTAATTCAACCAGCATCAAAAATCAAGTCATTTGATGAAGTTGAGATTTTTCACTTCTATAGTGCTCACCTCACTGAAGTAAGCATTATAGTCAAACCAGGATCAAAAGTTATGTCCTTTGGTGAAGGTGAGATTTTGGTCTTCTGAAGTGCTTTTCCCACTGAAATAAGCATGTTAGTCAAAACAGCATCAAATGTTGAGTGTCTTGTTGAAGTTGAGATTTTGGCTTTCTACTGTGCTTATCTCGCTGAAATAATTAGGTTAGTCAAAACAATATCAAAAGTTGTGACATTTGGTGAAGTTGAGATTTGGATCTTCTGAATTGGTTATCTCACTCAAATAAGCATGTTAGTCAAAACAACATTAAAAATTGAGTCATTTGGTGAAGATCAGATTTTAGTCTTCTCAAGTGCTTAACTCACTGAATTAAACATCTTAGTCTGACCAACATCAAAAATCAAGTCATTTGATGAAGTTGAGATTTTTGCATTCAGAAGTGCATATCTCACTCAATTATGCATGTTAGTCAAAACAACATGAAAAGTTGAGTTATTTGGTGAGGTTGAGATTTTTGATCTTCTGATGTGCCATTCTCAAAGGAACCAACATGTCATTCAAACCAACATCAAAAACCAATTCATTTGATGAAGTTGAAATATTGGACTTCCGATGTGATTATCTGCGTGAAATTAGCGTGTTCGTCAAAACAGCATCAGTAATTAAGTCGTGTGATGATGTTGAAATTTTTGAATTCTGAAGTGCTTATCTCACTCAAATAAGCATGTTAGTCAAACTAACATCAAAACTTGAGTCTTTTGTTGAAGTTCAGAATTTGGTCTTCTGAAGTGCATAACTCGCTGAAATAAGCATTTTAATTCAATCAGCATCAAAAATCAAGTCATTTGATGAAGTTGAGATTTTTCACTTCTATTGTGCTCATCTCACTGAAATAAGCATTATAGTCCAACCAGGATCAAAAGTTATGTCCTTTGGTGAAGGTGAGATTTTGGTCTTCTGAAGTGCTTTTCCCACTGAAGTAAGAATGTCAGTCAAAGCAGCATCAAATGTTGAGTGTCTTGTTGAAGTTGAGATTTTGGTTTTCTACTATGCTTTTCTCGCTGAAATAGTTAGGTTAGTCAAAACAATATCAAAAGTGGTGAAGTTGAGATTTGGATCTTTTGAAGTGCTTCACTCGCTGAAATGAGCATGTTAGTCAAACTAAACATCAAAAATTGAGTCATTTGGTGAAGTTGAGATTTTTTATCTTCTCAAGTGCTTATCTTTGTGAAATAAGAATTTTAATCCAACCACCATCAAAAATTATGTCAATTGGTGAAGTTGAGAATTTTGACTTCGGAAGTGTTTATCTCACTCAAATAAGCATGTTAGTCAAACCAACATCAAAACTTGAGTCATTTGGTGAAGTTCAGATTTTGGACTTCTGAAGTGCTCAACTCGCTGAAAAAAGCATTTTAATTCAACCAGCATTAAAAATACGTCATTTGGTAAAGTTGAGATTTTTGCCTTCTGAAATGCTTCACTCGCTCAAAAAAGCATGTTATTCAAAACAACATCAAAAGTTGAGTCATTTGGTGAAGTTGAGATTTTTGACTTCTGAATTGGTTATCTCACTCAAATAAGCATGTTATTCAAAACAACATTAAAAATAGAGTCATTTGGTGAAGATCAGATTTTAGTCTTCTCAAGTGCTTAACTCACTGAATTAAACATCTTCGTCTGACCAACGTCAAAAATCAAGTCATTTGATGAAGTTGAGATTCTTGACTTCTGTAGTGCTCACCTCACTGAAATAAGCATTTTAGTCCAACCAGCATCACAATTTATGGCTTTTGGTGAAGTTGAGATTTTTGTCTTCTCATATGCTTATAACGCTGAAATAAGAACGTTAGTCAAACGAACATAAAAAGTCGTGTCATTTGCTGAAGTTCAGATTTTTGACTTCTCAAGTGCTTAACTCGCTGAAATGAGCATGTTCGTCAAATTAACATGAAAAATTGAGTCATTTGGCGAAGTTCCGATTTTTGTCTTCTGAAGTGCTTATCTCGCTGAAATAAGAATTTTAATCCAACCAGCATTAAAAATTATGTCATTTGGTGAAGTTGCGATTTTTGCCTTCTGAAGTGCTTATCTCACTCACATAAGCATGTTAGTCAAAACAACATCAAAAATTAAGTTATTTGGTGAAGTTCAGATTTTTGACTTCTGAAGTGCTTATCTCACTCAAATAAGCATGTTAGACTAACCAACATCAAAACTTGAGTTATTTGATGAGGTCGAGATTCTACACTTCTGATGTGCTTATTTCACTGGCGGACGCCTGTTAGTCAATCCAACATCAAAATTTGAGTCATTTAGTGAAGTTCAGATTGTGATCTTCTGAAGTACTTTTACCACTGAAATAAGCATGTTAGTCAAAACAGCGTCAAAAGTTGAGTGTCTTGTTGAAGTTGAGATTTTGGTCTTCTGCTGTGCTTATCTCGCTGAAATAAGCACGTTCGTCAAAGTAACATCAAAGATTGAGTCATTTGGTGATGTTCCGATTTTTTTCTTCTGAAGTGGTTATCTCGCTGAAATAAGAATTTTATTCCAACCAGCATCAAAAATTATGTGATTCGGTGAAGTTGAGATTTTTGACTTCTGAAGTGATTATCTCACTCAATTATGCATGTTAGTCAAAACAACATCAAAATTTGAGTCATTTGGTGAGGTTGAGATTTTGATCTTCTGATGTGCTTATCTCAAAGGAATCAACATGTCATTCAAACCAACATCAAAAACCAATTCATTTGGTGATGTTGAAATATTGGTCTTCCGATGTGATTATCTGAGTTAAAATAGCGTGTTCGTCAAAATAGCATCAATAACTAAGTCGTGTGATGAAGTTGAGATTTTTGAATTCTGAAGTGCTTGTCTCACTCAAATAAGCATGTTAGTCAAAGAAACATGGAAACTTGAGTCATTTTGGGAAGTTCAGATTTTGGATTTCTGAAGTGCTTAATTCGCTGAAAGAAGCATTTTAAACGAACCAGCATCAAAAGTTGAGTCATTTGGTGAATTTGAGATCTTAGCCTTCTCAAGAGCTTATCTTACTGAAATAAGCATGTTAGTCAAAACGGCATTATAAATTAAATCATTTGGTGAGGTTGAGATTTTTGACTTCTGAAGTGCTCATCTGACTCAAATAAGCATGTTAGTCTGACCACCATCAAAACTTGAGTCATCTGGTGCAGTTCAGATTTTGGTCTTCTGAAGTGCTTATCTGAGAGAAATAAGAATTTTAATCAAATCAGCATCATAAGTTAGGTCCTTTGGTGAAGTTGATATTATAGTATTCGATATACTTATCTCGCTGAAATAAGCATTTTAGTCAAACAAGCATCAAAAGGAGAGTGTCTTCGTGAAATTTTGATTTTGGTCTTCTCATATGCTTATCTCGCTAATTTAAGCACGTTATTCAAAGCAACATCAAAAGTTGAGTCATTTGGTGAAGTTGAGATTTTTGACTTCTGAAATGCTTCTCTCAATCAAATAAGCATGTTAGTCAAACCATCATCAAAACTACAGTCATCAGTTGAACTTCAGGTTTTGGTGTTCTGAAGAATTTCACTCGCTACAATAAGCATTTTAAACTAACCAGCATCAAAAGTTGTGGTATTCCGTGAAGTTGAGGTTTTGATCTTCTGAAGTGCTTGCCTCATGAAATAAGCATGTCATTCAAACCAACATCAAAAACTAACTCATTAAGTGAAGTGAGATATTGGTCTTCTGAAGTGTTTATTTGAGTAAAATAAGCATGTTAGTCAAAGCAGCATCAAACATTAAGTCAGATGGTGAAGTTGAGATTTTGATCTTCTGATGTGCTTATCTCAAAGAAGTCAACATGTCATTCAAACCAAAATCAAAAACTCATTCATTTCGTGACGTTGAAATATTGGTCTCCCGATGTGATTACCTGAGTGAAATAAGCGTGTTAGTCAAAACAGCATCAATAATTAAGTCGTGTGATGAAGTTGAGATTTTTGAATTCTGAAGTGCTTATCTCACTCAAATAAGCATGTTAGTCAAAGAAACATCGAAACTAGAGTCATTTTGGGAAGTTCAGATTTTGGATTTCTGAAGTGAGTAACTCGATGAAAGAAGCATTTTAATCCAAACAGCATCAAAAGTTCAGTCATTTGGTGAAGTTGAGATTTTTGACTTCTGAAATGCTTTTCCCACTGAAATAAGCATTTTAGTCTAACCAACATCAAAACTTGAGTCATTTGGTGAAGTCGAGTTTCTACACTTCTGAAGTGCTTATTTCACTGGCGGAAGCCTATCAGTCAATCCAACATCAAAATATGAGTCATTTAGTGAAGTTCAGATTGTGGTCTTCTGCTGTGCTTATCTCGCTGAAATAAGCACATTAGTCAAATTAACATCAAAAATTGAGTCATTTGGTGAAGTTGAGATTTTTATCTTCTCAAGTGCTTATCTTTGTGAAATAAGAATTTTAATCCAACCACCATCAAAAATTATGTCAATTGTTGAAGTTGAGATTGTTGACTTCGGAAGTGCTTATGTCACTCAAATAAGCATGTTAGTCAAATCAACATCAAAACTTGAGTCATTTGGTGAAGTTCAGATTTTGGTCTTCTGAAATGCTTAACTCGCTGAAAAAAAATCATTTAAATTCAACCAGCATTAAAAATTACGTCATTTGGTAAAGTTGAGATTTTTGCCTTCTGAAATGCTGAATTCGCTGAAATAAGCGTGTTATTCAAAACAACATCAAAAGTTGAGTCATTTGGTGAAGTTGAGATTTTTGACTTCGGAATTGGTTATCTCACTCAAATAAGCATGTTAGTCAAAACAACATTAAAAATTGAGTCATCTGGTGAAGGTCAGATTTTAGTCTTCTCAAGTGCTTAACTCACTGAATTAAACATCTCAGCACAACCAACATCAAAAATCAAGTCATTTGATGAAGTTGAGATTCTTGACTTCTGTAGTGCTCATCTCACTGAAATAAGCATTTTAGTCCAACCTGCATCAAAAATTATGTTCTTTGGTGAACGTGAGATTTTAGTCTTCAGATATGCTTATCTCACTGAAGTAAGCACATTCGTCAAAACAACATCAAAAATTAAGTTATTTGGTGAAGTTCAGATGTTTGACTTCAGAAGTGCTTATCTCATTCAAATCAGCATGTTCGTCTAACCAACATCAAAACTTGAGTCATTTGATGAAGTCGAGATTCTACACTTCTGAAGTGCTTATTTCATTGGCGAAAGCCTGTCAGCCAATCCAACATCATAAATTTGAGTCATTTAGTGACGTTCAGATTGTGGTCTTCTGAAGTACTTTTACCACAGGAATAAGCATGTTAGACAAAACAGCATCAAAAGTTGAGTGTCTTGTTGAAGTTAAGATTCTGGTCTTCTGCTGTGCTTATCTCGCTGAAATAAGCAC
>NW_025966718.1:22418-24613 GCF_021869965.1 Rhincodon typus
GAGGTGAAGTTGAGATTTTGATCTTCAGACGTGCTTATCTCAATGAAATAAGCACGTCAATCAAACCAACATCAAAAGCGAACTCATTTGGTGAGCTTCAGATCTTGGTCTTCTGATGTGCTTATCTGAGTGAATTGAGCATGTTAGTCAAAACAGCATCAAAAATTAAGTCATTTGTTGATGTTGAGATTAGTGATTTCTGAAGTGCTTAAATCGCTGAATAAGCATGTTAGTCAAACCAACATCAAAACTTGAGTCATTTGGTGAAGTTCAGGTATTTGTCTGCGGAAATGCGGAACTCGCTGAAATAAGCATTTCAATGCAACCAGCATCAAAAATTCAGCCTTTTGATGAAGTTGAAATTTTTGCCTTCAGAAGTGCTTATCTTCCTCAAGTATGTATGTTAATCAAACCATCAACAAAACGAGAGTCATTTGATGGAGTTCAGGTTTTGGTGTTTGAAGAGCTTTACTCGCTGAAATAAACACTTTAAAGCAACCAGCATCAAAAGTTGTGTCACTTGGTGAAGTTGAGATTTTAGCCAACTGAAGTGCTTAACTTTCTGAAATAAGCATGTTATTTAAAACAACATCAAAAGTTGCGTCATTTGGTGAAGGTGAGATTTTTGACTTCTGAAGTGCTTATCTGAGTCAAATAAGCATGTTCGTCAAAACAGCATATAAAAAAAATAATTATTCATTTGGTGAAGGTCAGATTTTTAACCTCTGATGTGCTTATCTGACTCAAACAAGCATCTTAGTCCAACCAACAGCAAAACTTGAGTCATTTGGTGAATATCAGATTTGGGTCTTCTGAAGTGCTGATCTGTGTGAAATAAGCATGTTGGTCAAATCAGTATAAAACAATTTTTCATTTGGTGAAGGCTAGATTTTTGACCTCTGATGTGCTTATCTGACTCAAACAAGCATGTTTATCTAACCAACATCAAAACTTGAGTCATTTGGTGAAGATCAGATTTTGGTCTTCTGAAGTGCTTATCTGAGAGAAATAGCATGTTAGTCAGAAACAGCATCAAAAATTAAGCCAGATGGTGAAGTTGAGATTTTTGATTTCTGACGTGCTTATCTCACTGAAATAAGAATTTTAGTCCAAACAGCGTACAAAGTTAGCTCCTTTGGTGAAGGTGAGATTTTTGACTTCTGAAGAGCTTATAGCACTCAAATAAGTATGTTCGTCAAACCAAAATCAAAATTGAGTCATTTGGTGAAGTTCGGATTTAAGTCTTCTGAAGTGCTTATCTGAGTGAATTAAGCATTTTAGTCAAATCAGCATCAAAAGTTAGGTCCTTTGGTGAAATTGAGATTTTGGTCTTCTGATATGCTTATCTCGCTGAATTAAACACGTTTGTCAAAACAACATCAAGAGTTGAGTCATTTGAGATTTTGACATTCTGGAGTGCTTAATTCCCTGAAATAAGCATGTTAGTCAAACGAACGTTAAAAATTGTGTCATTTGATGAAGTTCATATTTTTGGCTTCCGAGGTGCTTAACTCGCTGAAATATGCATTTTAATTTAACCAGCATTAAAAGTTAGTTCATCTGGTGAAATTGAGATTTTAGTCTTCTGATATGCTTATCTCACTCAAACAAGTATATTAGTCAAAACAACATCAAATCTTGAGTCATTTGTTGAAGTTCAATTAGGTCTTCTGACGTGCTTATCTGTGTAAAATAAGCATGTTCGTCAAAACAGGATAAAAAAAAAGTCATTTGGTGAAGGTGACCTCTGATGTGCTTTTTCACTGAAATAAGCATTTTAGTCATACCAGCATCAAAAGTTGAGTGTTTTGGTGAAGTTGCGATTTTGGTCTTCTGATATGTTTATCTAACTGAAATAAGCACGTTCGTCAAAACAACATCAAAAATTGAGTCATTTGGTGAAGTTCAGGTATTTGTCTACGGAAGTGCGGAACTCGCTGAAATAAGCATTTTAATCCAAACAGCATCAAAAATTAAGTCATTTGATGAAGTTGAAATTTTTGCTTTCAGAAATGTTTATTTTACTCAAATATGCACGTTAGTCAAACCGACATCAAAAGTTGAGTCACTTGGTTAAGTTGAGATTTTGATCTTCTGACGTGCTTATCTCAAAGAAATCAACATATCATTCAATCCAACATCAAAAACCAACTCATTTGGTGAAGTTGAGATATTGGTCTTCCGATGTGATTATC
>NW_025966718.1:24713-25175 GCF_021869965.1 Rhincodon typus
AATTTTTGCTTTCAGAAATGTTTATCTTACTCAAATATGCATGTTAGTCAAACCGACATCAAAAGTTGAGTCATTTGGTGAAGTTGAGATTTTGATCTTCTGACGTGCTTATCTCAAAGAAATCAACATATCATTCAAACCAACATCAAAAACCATCTCAAGAGACAACAAGGTGCAGGGCTGGATGAACACAGCAGGCCAAGGAGCATCATAGGAGCAGAGAGGCTGACGTTTCGGGCCTAGACCCTTCATCAGAAAAGGGGGAGGGGAAGGGGGTTTTGAAATAAATAGGGAGAGAGTGGGAGGCGGATAGAAGAGGGACAGAGGAGAGGATAGGTGGAGAGGAAACAAACAGGTCGAAAGGCGGGGATGGAGCCAGGAAAGGTGAGTGTAGGTCGGGAGTTAGGAAGGGGATACCCGCTGTACCCGGTGTGGCTTCCTCTACATCGGGGAAACCAAGCG
>NW_025966718.1:25275-27203 GCF_021869965.1 Rhincodon typus
TTGAGTCATTTGGTGAAGTTCAGATTTTGATCTTCTGACGTGCTTATCTCAAAGAAATCAACATGTCATTCAAACCAACATCAAAAACCAACTCATTTGGTGAAGGTGAGATATTGGTCTTCCGATGTGATTATCTGAGAGAAATAAGCGTGTTAGTCAAAACAGCATCAATAATTAAGTCATTTGATGAAGTTGAGATTTTTGAATTATGAAGGGCTTATCTCACTCAAATAAGCATGTTAGTCAAACAAACATCGAAACTTGAGTCATTTTGTGAAGTTTAGATTTTGGACTTCAGAAGTGCTTAACTCGCTGAAAGAAGCATTTTAATCTAACCAGCATCAAAAGCTGAGTCATTTGATGAAGTTGAGATTTTAGCCTTCTGAAGTGCTTTACTCGCTGAAATATGCACGTTAGTCAAAACAGCATCAAAAGTTGAGTCATGAGGTGAAGTTGAGATTTTGATCTTCAGACGTGCTTATCTCAATGAAATAAGCACGTCAATCAAACCAACATCAAAAGCGAACTCATTTGGTGAGCTTCAGATCTTGGTCTTCTGATGTGCTTATCTGAGTGAATTGAGCATGTTAGTCAAAACAGCATCAAAAATTAAGTCATTTGTTGATGTTGAGATTAGTGATTTCTGAAGTGCTTAAATCGCTGAATAAGCATGTTAGTCAAACCAACATCAAAACTTGAGTCATTTGGTGAAGTTCAGGTATTTGTCTGCGGAAATGCGGAACTCGCTGAAATAAGCATTTCAATGCAACCAGCATCAAAAATTCAGCCTTTTGATGAAGTTGAAATTTTTGCCTTCAGAAGTGCTTATCTTCCTCAAGTATGTATGTTAATCAAACCATCAACAAAACGAGAGTCATTTGATGGAGTTCAGGTTTTGGTGTTTGAAGAGCTTTACTCGCTGAAATAAACACTTTAAAGCAACCAGCATCAAAAGTTGTGTCACTTGGTGAAGTTGAGATTTTAGCCAACTGAAGTGCTTAACTTTCTGAAATAAGCATGTTATTTAAAACAACATCAAAAGTTGCGTCATTTGGTGAAGGTGAGATTTTTGACTTCTGAAGTGCTTATCTGAGTCAAATAAGCATGTTCGTCAAAACAGCATATAAAAAAAATAATTATTCATTTGGTGAAGGTCAGATTTTTAACCTCTGATGTGCTTATCTGACTCAAACAAGCATCTTAGTCCAACCAACAGCAAAACTTGAGTCATTTGGTGAATATCAGATTTGGGTCTTCTGAAGTGCTGATCTGTGTGAAATAAGCATGTTGGTCAAATCAGTATAAAACAATTTTTCATTTGGTGAAGGCTAGATTTTTGACCTCTGATGTGCTTATCTGACTCAAACAAGCATGTTTATCTAACCAACATCAAAACTTGAGTCATTTGGTGAAGATCAGATTTTGGTCTTCTGAAGTGCTTATCTGAGAGAAATAGCATGTTAGTCAGAAACAGCATCAAAAATTAAGCCAGATGGTGAAGTTGAGATTTTTGATTTCTGACGTGCTTATCTCACTGAAATAAGAATTTTAGTCCAAACAGCGTACAAAGTTAGCTCCTTTGGTGAAGGTGAGATTTTTGACTTCTGAAGAGCTTATAGCACTCAAATAAGTATGTTCGTCAAACCAAAATCAAAATTGAGTCATTTGGTGAAGTTCGGATTTAAGTCTTCTGAAGTGCTTATCTGAGTGAATTAAGCATTTTAGTCAAATCAGCATCAAAAGTTAGGTCCTTTGGTGAAATTGAGATTTTGGTCTTCTGATATGCTTATCTCGCTGAATTAAACACGTTTGTCAAAACAACATCAAGAGTTGAGTCATTTGAGATTTTGACATTCTGGAGTGCTTAATTCCCTGAAATAAGCATGTTAGTCAAACGAACGTTAAAAATTGTGTCATTTGATGAAGTT
>NW_025966718.1:27703-28634 GCF_021869965.1 Rhincodon typus
GTCAAAACAATATCAAAAGTTGTGATATCTGGTGAAGTGGAGATTTTGATCTTCTGAAGTGCTTAACTCGCTGAAATGAGCATGTCAGTCAAATTAACATCAAAAATTGAGTCATTTGGTGAAGATCAGATTTTGGTCTTCTGAAGTGCTTTTCCCACTGAAATAAGCATGTTAGTCAAAACAGCATCGAAAATTGAGTGTCTTGTTGAAGTTGAGATTATGGTTTTCTACTATGCGGATCTCGCTGAAATAAGTCGGTTAGTCAAAACAATATCAAAAGTTGTGACATTTGGTGAAGTTGACATTTTGATCTTCTGAGGAGCTTCACCCGCTGAAGTGAACATGTTAGTCAAACGAACATCAAAAATTGAGCCATTTGGTGAAGTTGAGATTTTTATCTTCTCAAGTGCTTATCTTTGTGAAATAAGAATTTTAATCCAACCACCATCAAAAATTATGTCAATTGGTGAAGTTGAGATTGTTGACTTCGGAAGTGCTTATGTCACTCAAATAAGCATGTTAGTCAAATCAACATCAAAACTTGAGTCATTTGGTGAAGTTCAGATTTTGGTCTTCTGAAATGCTTAACTCGCTGAAAAAAAAGCATTTAAATTCAACCGGCATTAAAAATTACGTCATTTGGTAAAGTTGAGATTTTTGCCTTCTGAAATGCTGAATTCGCTGAAATAAGCGTGTTATTCAAAACAACATCAAAAGTTGAGTCATTTGGTGAAGTTGAGATTTTTGACATCTGAATTGGTTATCTCACTCAAATAAGCATGTTAGTCAAAACAACATTAAAAATTGAGTCATCTGGTGAAGGTCAGATTTTAGTCTTCTCAAGTGCTTAACTCACTGAATTAAACATCTTCGTCTGACCAACGTCAAAAATCAAGTCATTTGATGAATTTGAGATTCTTGACTTCTGTAG
>NW_025966718.1:28734-29540 GCF_021869965.1 Rhincodon typus
GGTGAAGTTCAGATTTTGGTCTTCTGAAATGCTTAACTCGCTGAAAAAAAAGCATTTAAATTCAACCAGCATTAAAAATTACGTCATTTGGTAAAGTTGAGATTTTTGCCTTCTGAAATGCTGAATTCGCTGAAATAAGCGTGTTATTCAAAACAACATCAAAAGTTGAGTCATTTGGTGAAGTTGAGATTTTTGACTTCTGAATTGGTTATCTCACTCAAATAAGCATGTTAGTCAAAACAACATTAAAAATTGAGTCATCTGGTGAAGGTCAGATTTTAGTCTTCTCAAGTGCTTAACTCACTGAATTAAACATCTTCGTCTGACCAACGTCAAAAATCAAGTCATTTGATGAATTTGAGATTCTTGACTTCTGTAGTGCTCATCTCACTGAAATAAGCATTTTAGTCCAACCAGCATCAAAAATTATGTTCTTTGGTGAACGTGAGATTTTAGTCTTCAGATATGCTTATCTCACTGAAGTAAGCACGTTAGTCAAAACAACATCAAAAATTAAGTTATTTGGTGAAGTTCAGATGTTTGACTTCTGAAGTGCTTATCTCATTCAAATCAGCATGTTCGTCTAACCAACATCAAAACTTGAGTCATTTGATGAAGTCGAGATTCTACACTTCTGAAGTGCTTATTTCATTGGCGAAAGCCTGTTAGCCAATCCAACATCATAAATTTGAGTCATTTAGTGACGTTCAGATTGTGGTCTTCTGAAATACTTTTACCACAGGAATAAGCATGTTAGACAAAACAGCATCAAAAGTTGAGTGTCTTGTTGAAGTTAAGATTCTGGT
>NW_025966718.1:30040-31964 GCF_021869965.1 Rhincodon typus
GTTAAGATTCTGGTCTTCTGCTGTGCTTATCTCGCTGAAATAAGCACGTTAGTCAAATTAACATCAAAAATTGAGTCATTTGGTGAAGTTCCAATCTTTATCTTCTGAAGTGCTTATCTCACTCACACAAGCATGTTAGTCAAAACAACATCTAAAGTTGAGTCATTTGGTGAAGTTGAGATTTTTGACTTCTGAAGTGCTGATCTCACTCACATAAGCATTTTAGTCAAACTACTTCAAAACTTGATTCATTTGGTGAAGTTCAGATATTGGTCTTCTGATGTGCTTAACTCACTGAAATAAGAATTTTAATCCAACAATCATTCAAAATTAAGTAATTTGGTAAAGTTGAGATTTTTGCCGACTGAAGTGCTTATCTCACTCACATAAACATGTTAGTCAAAACAACATCTAAAGTTGAGTCATTTGGTGAAGTTGAGATTTTTGACTTCTGAAGTGCTTATCTCACTCAAATAAGCATGTTAGTCAAACTAACATCAAATCTAGTCATTTGGTGGAGTTCAGGTTTTGGTGTTCTGAAGAGCTTAACTCGTTGAAATAAACATTTTGAACCAACCAGCATTAAAAGCTGTGTCATTTGGTGAAGTTGAGATTTTAGCATTCTGAAGTGCTCAACTCGCTGAAATAAGCATGTTAGTCAAAACAACATTAATTTTTGAGTCATTTGATGAAGTTGAGGTTTTGAACTTCTGAACTGCTTACCTCATGAAACAAGCATGTCATTCAAACCAACGTCAAAAACTAACTCATTAAGTGAAATGAGATATTGGTCTTCTGAAGTGCTTATCTGAGTGAAATAAGCATGTTAGTCAAAACAGCATAAAAAAAATTAAGTCATTTGATGAAGGTGAGATTTTGTACTTGTGATGTGCTTGTATCATTGAAATAAGCATTTTAGTCATACCAGCATCAAAAGTTGAGTGTTTTGGTGAAGTTGCGAATTTGGTCTTCTGACATGCTTATCCAACTGAAAGAAACACCTCAGTCAAAACAAGATCAAAAATTGAGTCATTTGGTGAAATTCAGATTTATGTCTACTGAAGTGCTTAACTCGCTGAAATAAGCATTTTATCCGACCAGCATCAAAAATTAAGCCATTTGGTAAAGTTCAGATTTTGATTTCAGAAGTGCTTCTCTCAAAGAAGCATTTTAGTACAACCAACGTCCAAAGTTAGGTCCTTTGGTGAAGTTCAGATTTTGATCTTCTGTCGTGCTTATCTCAAAGAAATCAATATGTCATTCAAACCAACATCAAAAACCAACTCATTTGGTGAAGTTGAGATATTGGTCTTCCGATGTGATTATCAGAGAGAAATAAGCGTGCAGTCAAAACTGCATCAACAATTAAGTCATTTGATGAAGTTGAGATTTTCGAATTATGAAGTGCTTATCTCACTCAAATAAGCATGTTAGTCAAACAAACATCTAAACATGAGTCATTTTGTGAAGATCAGACTTTGGACTTCAGAAGTGCTAAACTCGCTGAAAGAAGCATTTTAATTACAACCAGTATCAAAAGCTGAGTCATTTGGTGAAGTTGAGAGTTCAGCCTTCTAAAATGCTTAACTCGCTGAAATAAGTATTTTAATCCAACCAACATCAATAGCTGAGACATTTGGTGAAGTTGAGAGTTTAGCCTGCAGAGGTGCTTGCCTCGCTGAAAGAAGCATTTTAATCCAACCAGCATCAAAAGCTGAGTCATTTGGTGAAGTTGAGATTTTAGCCTTCTGAAGAGCTTAACTTGCTGAAATAAACATGTTAGTCAAAACAGCATCAAAAGTTGAGTCACTTGGTGAAGTTGAGATTATGATCTTCAGACGTGCTTATCTCAATGAAATAAGCATGTCATTCAAACCAACATCAAAACCTAACTCATTTGGTGAATTTCAGTTATTGGTCTTCT
>NW_025966718.1:32464-33010 GCF_021869965.1 Rhincodon typus
AGCATTAAAAGCTGTGTCATTTGGTGAAGTTGAGATTTTAGCATTCTTTGGTGCTTAACTCGCTGAAATAAGCATGTTAGTCAAAACAACATTAATTTTTGAGTCATTTGATGAAGTTGAGGTTTTGAACTTCTGAACTGCTTACCTCATGAAATAAGCATGTCATTCAAAACAACGTCAAAAACTAACTCATTTAGTGAAATGAGATATTGGTCTTCTGAAGTGCTTATCTGAGTGAAATAAGCATGTTAGTCAAAACAGCATAAAAAAAATTAAGTCATTTGATGAAGGTGAGATTTTGTACTTGTGATGTGCTTATATCATTGAAATAAGCATTTTAGTCATACCAGCATCAAAAGTTGAGTGTTTTGGTGAAGTTGCGAATTTGGTCTTCTGATATGCTTATCCAACTGAAAGAAACACCTCAGTCAAAACAAGATCAAAAATTGAGTCATTTGGTGAAATTCAGATTTATGTCTACTGAAGTGCTTAACTCGCTGAAATAAGCATTTTATCCAACCAGCATCAAAAATTAAGCCATTTGGT
>NW_025966719.1:0-33009 GCF_021869965.1 Rhincodon typus
GAAAGATACGTAAAGAGAATTAAAATCAAAATAAAAAGTGTGATTGACTTTTATGTCAAAATATTACAGAAATGAAAGAATATTAATTCTGGGAGGGGTAATGGTGGGCTGACCGATAGGGACCATCGGATGACATATAGTTACCCCATCTTGAGCTTTGTATGACTAAACTAGGAGGTGAAATTTTAACATTTAGGATAGTTAGTGTATGGGAAGAAAAGCTGAGGTAAGACTTAAATGGTGTAGGAGTCTGTTAGGGAACTGGAAAATAAAACAAAAACCACAAGTTAAGGAACCTAAATCTGGAACATACGGAAACTTAGAGAAAATTATGAAAGTAGATTAACTGAAAAATAATGTAGGTAATATTCTGGTCACCTCAATCAGGTGGCATGACTTACTGGTTGCATTATGGTCTTGACCGTATATCAGGGGTGGGGTGTGTGTGTGTGTGTATATATATACATATATATATATTTAATGGTTGGTCCCCAAAGGCCACTGCAATAATTAACTTGATGATACACCCTATTGTTGTGTTCTTTGTATTGATGGTAGTTATTTTCATCATAGTTTTTATCTTCAAGTGTAGGTTGCATCCTCTTATGATATGCCCTTGCTCAGCTATTGCTGATTTGCGTCTATATCTGCGATTGCAACATGCGATGTCGAATATCATCAAAGGTGGAATGTATAGAATGAACCGAAGGGCTAAAATTTAATGATAATAGTCGATAGCTGTTTGAGAAAATAGATTGTATAGGATGACCTGAAAAGCTAAAATTGTTGATGATATTCGACAAGCTGCATGACCTTGAATGAGTCCTGTGAACATTCCTGTATGTGCTGAAGTGGGCACAATCAACGTGTTTTTCTGTTGTTGTTTTCCCTGTGCCTTGCTGTTTGTTACACTATATAAAAGAGAGAGTTTCATTCCATGTCACTGGACTTCACCTTGGACTGGGATTGTGAACAGTGCCAGGAAGTTTAGGGTTAGCCTCCAGACCAGCCGTCAATTGAGAGGTCCCTGATGGACAGAAGGGCATGAGGAAAATTGATTTTTTCTCTTCTCTTTTTCATTCTTTTTATTTACTTATTAAATTTTCCTTTCTTTTGTTGTATTTTATTATTACTCAATAAATCTTCATATTTAAGCAAATTGCTGTTGTCGAGCAATCTCTTAATCACATTTAACCAAATCTGAAAAGAATCACTTGGATGCACTTTGTGATCCAAGACACTACCCGGGATCCAGAGTCCCTCCATGCCAAGTATTATTTCTCCCAGCTACCAGACATAAACGAAAATCTCCAGTTACCTTGTTCTTAGAGCATCCAACCCAGAAACCTATCAAGCTGACACAATATCTTCACCTAACTAGTAGCCTGTATATCAGTCAGCTGTCATCCGATTTACCTGATTCCTTAACTTCATATGCCTCTGGCAACCCAGCCTATCAGCATGCTAACACATTTACACTCTACACTTACCCATTGACAGCAGCTGTCTAAGTGGCAAACTGCACCTCTAATTTGCAGAATAGTACAGCTGACTCCTGTGAAAAACGGGATATGTGTTATTTCCTCTTCTACTTCATCATTACGAAGGAGCTGTCAGAATTGAAGTGCAATTCCCCTCTGAGGGAGACCTGAGTGGAATCTCCTTTAAGAAATATGGATCTCCCTTCTTCATAAGAAAGAACGATTGGAATGGCAGTTTGTTTGGATCATGCATATTGATGTTATGAGGCACAACGACTCTGCAGCAGAACACGGAATTCGTATTTCATCCCTAATTTAATTCTTTCACGCACCTCCATGGCTTCCAGCAATAAAGAAATAAAAACATTCTGTCCTGGGTACACCCATAGGCTCTAACTACTTTTGCCTTTTAGTGGGAAATATGAAATAGTCTTTGTTATGTTTCTGCTCTAAGAATCAAATTCACCTCTTTTCAAAATGCATGGTTGAGTCGATTGGTGCCGTTTCCTGCTGGCACAATGCTCTAGGAAATGATGATAAAATTGAGTCGGAGTTTACTTTTCGGACACTTTCATTTGATCAATTTTCAACTTTTCCATTTCCATTCCAGGTTTTCAGGCATAGACTTCAGAGGACACGCTATGATCGCTATTTTCCAGTATTCAATTCCCTCAGTGATCTATATTGATAGGGCTTCCAAACATGGTTTGTTTTAATTTGATTTATTATTGTCACATGTACCGAGATGCAGTGAAAAGTTTTGATTTGCATGCAGTGTAAGTAGATCACACTTCACAAAGTCCCTTCGGATAATAGAACACAGCAAAGTTGCTGCAGAGAAGGTGTACAAAGAGCAGGCTCAACATTAACTTTAAAATCTGAGAAGTTCATTCAGGAGTCTACTAACAGTGAAGAAGACACAGTTATTAAACTTGTAGGTACGTGTGTTTAAGCCTGAGGGAAAAAAGTTGGAAGAAAATATCATGGGGATAACAGGAGTCTTTAATTATGTTGGAGCCCTTCCTAGGCAGCGAGAACTGTAGATGGAGTAAATGGATTTAACGTTGGCCTGCGTGATGAACTGGGCTGTGATAACAACTTTCTGTAGTTTCTTATGCTCCTGGGAGGAGACGTTGCCATACTAAGCCATTATTCCTCCTGACAGAATGCTTTCTATGGTGCATCTATTCAAAATTATTAAGATTTTTTATGGGCATGCTGAATTTCCTTAACTTCCTGAGGAAGTGGAGAAAAACTGAAAGAACTGTGGATGCTGCAAATCAGGAACAAAAACAGAAGTTGCTGGAAAAGCTCAGCAGGTCTGGCAGTATTTGTGAAGAAAAAATAAGAGTTAACGTTTCGGGTCCTGGGACCAGACCAGAGTTCTGAGGAAGGGTCGCCGGACCCGAAACGTCAACTCTGATTTTTTTCAACACAGATGCTGCCAGACCTACTGAGCTTTTCTAGGAACTTCTGAGGAAGTAGAGACATTATTGTGCTTTCTTGACCGCAGTGTCAACGTGGGTGGGCCAGCAAAAACTGATGACGATCATCACTTCCAGGAACTTGACATTCTCGAACATCTCCACTTCAGCATCATTGATGCAAACAGAAGCATGCACTCCACGTTATGACCTGTAGTCAATGACTAGTTCTTTCATTTTTCTGACGTTAAGGGAGAGGTTGTTATTTTTATACCAGGCCAGTAAGCACTCTATCTCTTTCCTGTATTCTGTCTCATCAACGTTTGAGATCCGACCCACAACGATGGTGTCATCAGCAAACTTGTAGATGGAGTTAGGGCGGAATTTTGCCACACAGTCAAGTGTGTATTAATGGTACAGAAAGGGGCTGAGTACGCAGTCTTGTGCGGTGCCAGTTTTATAAATTATCATGGAGGTGGTGTTGCCTATCCTCACTGATTGCAGTCTGTGGTTCAGGAAGTTGAGGACTCAGTTGCAGAGAGTGGAGCAGATACCTAGGTCTTGGAGGTTGGAGATTATTTTCAGTTGGAATTATGGCCTTAAAGGCAGAATGCAGTCGGTCAGTATGAACCACACGTTCCAGGGATGAGTGTAGAGCCAGGAAGATGGCATCTGCCATGGAATTGTTGCAACGGTAAGCAAATTGCAAGGGATCTACGCACTTCGGAGGCTAAAGTTGATGTGAGCCATCATTAACTTCTCAAAACAATTCTAACTATGAAGGACAGAACCACCGGGTGGTGTTCATTCATGCACACTAAACGAGTTCTCTTTGGCACTGGGATCAAGGTGATCTTCTTGACGTAGGTGGAGACTTCACATCATAGTAAGGACAGGTTAAATTGTCTGCGAATACTCCCGCATTACCACACTTGGGGACTCCATTTGGGCCTAATCACTTTCCATGAGTTTACTCTCAAAAAGACCAATCCGACATCATCAGTGGTGACTGAGGAAACAATTGCATCTGAGTTTGTCGAGGCAGATGACATTGTTTCCTCGACCTGCTGTTAGAAATGAGCATAAAGTACATTTAATTCATCAGTGAGGAGCATACTTTTGTCAGTTATTCTCTTCTGCTTCACTTTGTAGCCTATAATGTCATGTGAGCCTTGCCACAAATGGCACGTGTTTGCGTGGTTAGTTTTTGTCTATAGCTTAGTCACTATTGCTTCTTGGTGCCTCTAAGGACTTTACAGGGATCACATCCTACTGGCTTTGTAACTAGTGTATTCAATTCATCAATTTTCAAATTTTCTGTTGTTAGTGGCCAGATGAATTCAACATCCATGTTAGATCTTCCGATCTATCTTGAATTTTTCTGACCAGATATTTCCAAGTGAACATGCTAGCCAGAACCTAGAGACGTATTTGTCCGATTCCTCTTTCCACAGCAATTCCCATCTCCCAGAACCACAACATATTCGAACTTTTCTACACCTTTTCCCGCATTGACTGCCAGAATCGATGCATCATCTTTTGCACTTAAAATATATCCAGTACATTTTCACCTCCAAATATAAATCGTTGCCCACTTATGTATTTCAACTTGCTATTAAGCCAAACCACTTTTGGCTCCTCTGCAATTTTACTCACAGCACTGTTCATTCTGCACCGCCTCGTCCAGAGGAAATGCTAGCTTTCCTTCTCTCTCAGTTCTTCTCACTATCCAAGACTCCAAGCATTCCTTCCAGAAAAGATGATTTAAACGCCAGTCTTTCTCTGGTGAAAAGTGTGCTTGCTCCTCAATATGTAGCTGTCATTGTTTTGTGGATAACAAACGCAGATTCAGTTATCATTTTATGAAGTACATCCTCTCAAACTGCAAAATATAGCCCTATGATGCTTAGTGTCTTTTCACTTACCACTTCAGTTCTCTGCTCCGTTACCTTTGGACTTTCTACAATGTTAAATTGCTTCTGGCCATCTCTTTCTCATCGAAGATGCAATGCTTACAACACTCCACTCTAAGTAATCAACAGGTAATCCTCAACTCAAACAAACAAAAAAGACACGAATGCCTGACTGTCCTTCAGCAGCTGCCACTACTGTTAGAAACATACAGGCAGGTCATTCTGGTTGTGACTTGAACTACATCATTGAAAAGTTTGGATGGCCCATTAGATTCGCATGTGAAGTGGTCTTCTCATTTACAATCCAAACGTAATCTGTGAAAGAGATCATTTGCAGTTGGCTTCAGCTATCCTGTTCTGGAGTTGGATGGGAGAGGGACAGAAGTGAAAGGTGAGCTGCGATGCAACTGATGAAGATTAGATGCGTTGCTTCATTCCAAGATATGGTTCATATTTGTGCTTGAAGTCTTCTTGGGCAGGTAGGCAAACTTGAAACCAATTATTACGTTAGACAACAACCGCATTCCAACCTGGCAGCACTAATACTAAAGCCAAAGGTTTGGCTGTGGGACATACAAGTTTAAAGGAAAGCTGATAACACCAGCAAATTTTGTGGAACTCCAAACGGAATTCAAAGGTAGTATAACAGTGATACCCCTCTCAGGTTTCCCAACCAGCAGGTGAAAAAGTGATCAAGTTGAACAGAAAAAGTCCATCGTCCTTAGGATGCTTAGAATAAGAAAGAGATTGTGGAATGAAGAAGGCAATGCAGAATTGCAGATGAGGAGGCTAATATCGAGAAGCATATCCTCTTAATGAAGAGTCACTAGGCCTCGTTTACTTTTTACATGGAGATGTCAATGCTTCACTTCCACTCTTTACTCCATTGAGGAAGACGAGATGTGGTTCACATGTCTTGCAAATAAAAGAGAAAATCAAAGAGATAGGTCTATGTTCAGCAGCCTGAAGAACGAAAACGATTCCTTAGTCATGATGTTACAGCCAATGATACGAAGCATCGTCAAGTGCTTTTATGCCAGATCATATGACCTGAATTCCAGGCAGCATAGAATCGCAATTAAACCTGAACTCTACCATGGTGGTCTGAAATGACAGTAGGCATCAGTTTCTTGAGAAACATGAGACACATTTATATCCCTTGTATCCAGATCCCTTCTACAACTGAGGCAGACTCCCATTGATTTTTTTTTTTTCTTTTTTTTTTTGAAATGACTGTTCCCAAGTTCTGATTGCTGGGAAGCTGAGATGAGATTTGAATTCCTGATGAGCTGGAACATGAAACCATTCACTATATCAGTTCAATTAATGTCACGGAGATCATCAGACAATGCTCAAAATTCTCAAAGAACAGAAAAGTGTCTTTTTTTTTTCTATTCATTTTTGTGGGATGTGGGCATTGCTGGCTGGCCAGCATTTCTTGTCCATCCCTAGTTGCCCTTGAGAAGGTGGTGATGAGCTGCCTTCTTGAACAGTGGGATTCTGATTCAGTTTCCCGAAGAGTTTTCACTATAAAGTAAATCTAAACACATGGATTTCTGAAACAAAATCCAAAACTGCTGCTAAAACTCTGCAGGCTTGGCAATATCTTGGAAATAAATCAAAGTTGACGTGTTGGATCCCGTGACTCTTGTTCAGAATACTTTCTGAAGAGGTGGGGGGGAGGTGGTGCGGGTGGATGTACATTCTAATTCCTCACGTTGTTCCGCACATGAAAACCTAGCAATGTTTCCCAAACTCCCATGGCAAATCTCAGCCTTTCATCATTTCCAGGTATTAGGATGTGTACGGAGATTCTCGACAGTGGGGTGGTTCAATTTGTAGCAAACACAGGTAAACGAGAAAAATTCATGAAGCTTTCTATGATTGAAGGGTTGCACATGTTTGGGGTGGCAGCGTAATGGCTGTAGTTTGATAGAGCAGATAGGGAGAAAGTGTTTCCACTGACGAGTGCTAAAAATTAGATGACTGGAACTGAAAATAACTCAAGGAAAGCTAGTCTGCGAGTTCTATATGTATTTGTTTGTGATCTTTGTATCAACTGAGACAAAGAACCTTATACTGGGCAGATATTTTCAGTGCATTATAAGACTTGTTATTTATTCAAGTCTCAACGCATATCCTCAATAGTGATTCTGCCTAATTTAAAGAAAGTCCACTTTACCTAAAATATTAGTATCCCCTAATTACTGGATACACGAATAATCACTTTCCAGATCTCAGAGTTTAATGCCAGTGCTAAAACTTAAGAAGTGGTAGGGATAAACATGAAACACTGTCAAGAGGATTCGGAACAGAAAGAGGCCTATCATTGAATCGTCATTTCTTAAATCTCAGTTATGGTATCGCTTGTCTCTGTCTTTCGGAACAGACATTAATGTTAGTGACTGTATGAGAGAGTGAATCACTAGCTTGACCTTCATCTGTAAATACATGCATTCACGTTGTTGACTGAATGACCTGCCAATTGTTCTGGTGCTTTTAAAGGTGAACATGTTTGTTCAGAATGTCATAATGATCGAAGCATTCTGCTTTTATGGTTGTTGACTGGCTCGCTGAGCTGGCTTGTTTTCGTTCAGACGTTTAGTCACCATGCTAGGTGACATCACCAGTGAGGCCTCCGATGAAGCGATGTCATTCTACTCCACATGGAATTTGTGCCGTCTGTTCTGTTATGGGAGTAGTGTCATTTCTGGTTTTGATCTGAATGAGTTTGTATACGGGGTCCAATTCTACATATTTGTTGATTGCATTACAGGTGGAGAACCATGCCTCTAGGAATTCCTGCGCGTGCCTATGTTTGGCTTGGGCTACTATGGTTACCTTGTCCCAGTTAAACTGATGGTCTTCATTGTCTGAGTGTACTGATATTATTCCTCACAAGGATTAAAGATCCATTCCCACAACATGCAGAACCAATGTGGTTTATAAAACACCATGCAACGACTGCCACAAACTTTACATCGGACAGACAGGAAGGAAACTCGTCATCAGAATACATAAACGTCAGCTAGCAGCAAAATGGCATGACTAACTTTCCTTAATATCAGTACATTCAGACAACGAAGTTGAACTGGGATAAGTTAATCATAGTAGTCCAAGCCAAACATAGACATGCACGGAAATTCCTAGAGGCATGGTTTTCCACCCGTAATGCAATCAAGAAACATATAGAATTGGACTCCATATATATAAAACCATACAAATCAAAACTGGAAATGACGCTATTCACCATAACGGACCAAATTCCAAGCAGAGTAAAACGAAACGACATGGCTTCATCAGCGGCCTCACTGATTACGTTACCTAGCGTGGTGACGAAATGTCTGATCAAAAACAATGCAGCTCGGCGAGCAAGTGAACAATCACACCCAGAAACCGAGCTACAAATCTTTGCTAAATCTTTATTCTGCCTTTGCTTGTGTTAAGGGCTGTCCACGGCTGAGAGCAGCACAGGTTGGCTGAAGGGCTACCCATTACTTAAATCAACACAGTATGGCCGAAGGTTGTTTTAGAAAGCTTAGAATAATATCTTGCTTGGTGTAGTTCCTGTAAGTTAGAACAATGGTAACCGAAAGGGTTCAGCCCAAGAATAACAAGGATGTGGCTAGGACTGGTGGGTTTGAGTTATGGGGTTGGGCTGAATAGACGGGGGCATTTTTCCCTGGAGCGTCAGAGACTGATGTTTGCCCTTATAGACTTTTATAAAATAATCAGGGGCATGGACAGGAGGAATAGCCAACATCTTTTTTTCCAGGGTGGGGGAGTCGAAAATGAGACTATTCAGACTTCTAGGTTTCAGGGTGGCCCACAAACCAACAACCAACCTGCGACAGCTACTGACGAGCATAAAGGATCCCATAATCACAACCACTAAATCTAACGTAATATACAAAACACCATGCAAGGACTGTGAAAAACATTACATAGGCAAAACTGGAGGAAAACTGACAATAAGGATACATGAACACCAACTAGACACAATGGGACACGACCAATTCTTACTGGTCTCAATGCACATGGACAAAGAAGGACTCAAATTCGACTGGGACAACATATCCATAGTAGCACAAGCCAAACAGAGACATGCCAGGGAATTCCTGGTGGCCTGGCATTCCAACCAGAACTCCATCAACAAACAAATTGAACTGGGCCCGATATACAAACCACTGAAAAACAGAACCGGAAGTGATGCCAACCACTCCAGCAAGCCGAGGCATATAAATAATAAGCAGGACAGAACACCAACACTTCACCGGAGACGCACTGACGATGTTAACTAGGAGGGTGACGAAACGTCTGCAATCAAACACGCTGGCTCGGCGAGCATGTCTACAACTTCACGGGCACACATCTGCAGTTGCTTACGTGGGAACCATTAGATAAAAGTGTTCCACACACTGATAAAAGAATTCATGGTCTGGGATCTATTATAAACAGTTTACTTAACATTTTCAGATTATCATGGATTTAGATTCCGAATTAATTATCGGCAGCTCTAATATACACGGTGCGGTCATGGGAAAGTTTGAAGTAGTCCCTGAGCTGCCCATCACTGATCGCTTAGTCACGTGAACAATTTGTTTGGAGTATATGTAGTTATCAATATATAATTATGCGGCAGCACACATAATAGAAGTCAAAGGAATAGGTTGGACTAAAGCGCAAAGTGTGGTTTCCCATGGTATGGACTGTGTGCACTGTTTGTTTTTGAACATAGCAGCATAGATCCGACCACGTGTGTTGTATTGAGTTTTGTTTTGTGGATCTTTGTGACCTGCCCGTTTGCTACCCCTCTATCCCCTATATATCAAAGGTCATGACAGAAGGAGAATTATATTGATGAGCTGAGAGAGCCCTCGTACGATTTTTAACAGGCAGGAATAACAAATAAATTGATCAAAATGTGAAGGAAAATGGAATCCCACAGACCCATCTCGTATGCAAAGAGGGTTGTGGGATAAAGAAAGGAAAACATAAGGGTCATAAGGTCTTAATAATCGTACCATGAGCTAAGGTGGAACCAACAAAATGTTAAAGAAGCAGAGAATTGGCAAAGCAATACCAACAGAGCCAGTGTTTCAGCCTTTGAAACAAGTCAAATTTCCCCGCTTTCTGAAGGGGAGGTTTTCTTTTAATTCATTTGTGGATGCGGGCGTCACTGGCTGACCAGCATTTATTGCTCATCCGTAGTTGCACTTGAGAAGGTGTCTGTGAGCTACCTTTTTGAGTTTTTGACCGACAATTCCATTATGGAGGGAATTCCAGGGTACTGACCGAGTGATAATGAAGGAATGGCAATATATTTCCTTGTCTGCACGGTGACTGGCTTGGAGGTGAACTTGAAGATGGTGGTGTTCCCATGTATCTGCTGCAATTGTGCTTCGAGATAGAAGTGTTCGTAGGTTTGGAAGCTGCTGTCTGTATATGTTTGGTGCATTTCTTAATGATATTTGATGGAGATGAAAATAACTGGAATGTAAAACTTGGGGGAGCCACAGAGTGTGGCTGGTGCCAGGGGAATGGATTCTTGTCAAGCGAGACCGCTGCTTCAGTTAAGCTGGGATACATTTCTCCTATCCTAGATAAACACAAAAACTCGGAAATAGCAGGGCTGCCCGCAAGGGGATCATTCCTGCTGCTACCGCCTTACTCCCCCTTTCAAGATATTCCAGCTCAACCCACACAGATTCGCATGACCTATGCGTCTTTGGCACCCACAGAGACATTAAAAATGTAAGATAAAACCTACTTTGAAACATAGGCGCAGTTCATAGACGTTCAAGCAGTAATTAGAAGAAATGTATATTTGCCACGATTTACTTATAAGGGATTTTGCCGCGTTAATTCGTACGAAGATACCAGAGCCATATTGGGAGCACCTATTACAGCAGCATCAAGATGGAACTTGGTTTCTTGTTTTACTGCAAGCACTTAAGTACAGCAGCTGGTGTATCAGACTTCCAAGGCATATAGAGTGGTACTGCATGGAAACAAACCCTTCTGTCCAACACGTCCATGCTGACCAGACATGCTAAATTAATCTTGTTTCATTTACCAGCATTTGACCCACATTCCTCTAAACGTTTGCAATATCCACCATCAAGAATTGCTCCTAAAGGACATAGTTGTTAGACTGGGTATGCGGCAGGTGGTGAGGGAACCAATAAGAGTGAAAAACATACCTGACCTTATCCTTACCAATCTATCAGTTGCAGATGCATCTTTCCATGACAGTGTTGGTAAAATTGACCAACACATAGTCCGTGCGGAGACGAAGTCCCGCCTTCACATTGAAAATAACATCCATCATATTGTGTGGCACTGTCACCATGCTAAATGGGACAGACTTTGAACAATTCTAGAATTCAGGACTGGGCATCCACGAAGCTCTATGGCCCATCAACAGCAGTAGAATTGTACTACAGCATAACATGTAATCTCATGGCCTGGCATATCCCCCACTCAACCATAAGCATCAAGCGAGGGGATCAACCTTAGTTCAATAGAGAGCTCAGGAACGCATGGCAGGAGCAACAGCTGGCACACCTGAAGATGAGGTGTCAACCTGCTGAAGCCACCAAACAGGACTACTTGCATGCCAAACAGTACAAGCAGCAAGTGATTGAGGGAGCTAAGCAATCCCACAACCAACGGATCAGATCTAAGCTCTGCAGTCCTGCCACATCCAGTCGTGAATGGCGATGGGCGATTAAACAACTCACGGGAGGAAGATGCTCCACAATTATCCCCATCCTCAATGATGGAACAGCCCAGCACATCAGTGGAAAAGATAAGGTTGAAGCTTTTGCAGCAACCTTCAGCCAGAAGTGCCAAGTGGATGATCCATCTCGGTCTCCTCCAGTGGTCTCCAGCATGACAGATAACAGTCTTCAGCCAATTCAATTCAGTCCACGTGATTCCAAGAAACTGTTGGCGACACTGTATTTTTCTTTATTCATTCATGGGATGAGGGCGTTGCTGATTAGGCAGCATTTATTGCCCATTCCTAATTGCCCAGAGGGCAGTTAAGTCAACCATATTGCTGTGTGTCTGGAGTCACGTGTCGGTCAGACTCGGTAAGGATGGCAGTTTCCTTCCTGAAAGGACATGAGTGAACAAGATTTTTTTTTTTGGCAATCGACAATGGATTCATTGTCATCATTAGATACTATAAAGGCTACAGATCCTGACAATGTTCTGGAAATAGTACTGTAGACTTGTACTCCAGAACTTGTCGCTCCCCGAGTCAAGCTGTTCCAGTCCAATTACAGCACTGTAACCTACCCAACAATGTGGAAAATTGCCCAAGTATGTCCTGTACATAAAAAGAACAGGACAAATCCAACCCGGCCAATTACCGCCCTGTTGGTCGACTCTCAATCATCAGTAAAGTGATGGAAGGTGTCATCAACAGTGCTATCAAGCAGCACCTGCTCAGCAATAACTTGCTCAGTGATGCCCAGTTTGGGTTCTGCCAGGGCCACTCAGCTCCTGATCTCATTACTGCCTTGGTTCAAACATGGACAAAAGAGCTGAATTTCAGAGGTGAGGTGATAGTGACAGCCCTTGACATCAAGGCTGCATTCGACTGGGTGAGGCATCAAGGAGCCTTAGCAAAACTGGAATTAACGGTTATCAGATGGCAAACTGTTCAATGGTTGGAGTCATAGCTGACGCATGGGAAGATGGTCGTGGTTGTTGGAGGTTAGTCATCTTAGCTCCAGGACATCTCTGCAGGTTTTGTTCAGGGTAGTGTCTTGGCACAATCATCTTCAGCTGTTTCATCATTGCTTTTCCCTCCATTAAAAGGTCAGAAATGAGAATGTTCGACGATGATTGCACAATGTTCAGACCATTCGTGACACCTCAGACACTGAAACAGTCCATGTCCAAATGCAACAGAGTCTGGGCAATATCCAGTCCTGGGCTGACAAGTAGCAAGTGACATTCGTGCCACACAAATGCCAGGCTAGGACCATCACCAATAAGAGACAATCTAACCACCGCCCATTGACATTCAACGGTGTTACTATCACTGAAATCCCCACTATCCACATCCTAGGAGTCATCATGGATCAGAAGCTCAAGTGGACTCGACACATAAACACAACGGTTACAAGATCAGGTCAGAGGCTAGCAATACTGCATTGAGTAATTCACCCCCTGACTCTTCAAAGCCTGTCCACCATCCAAAAGACACAAATCAGGAGTGTGATGGAATACTCCCGACTTGTCTGGATTAGTGCAGCCCCAACAAAACTCAAGAAGCTTGACACTATTCAGGACAAAGCAGCCCACTTGACTGGAACCACATCCACAAATATTCACTCCATCAGCCATTGACGCACCTTAGCAGCAGTGTGTACGATCCACAGGATGTACTGCAGAAATTGACCAAAGATTCTCGGACAGCACTTTCCAAACCCATGACCACTCCTCTTTGTCAAAACTTTAAACCACTTCCATCTAGAAAGAGCAGGGTAACAGATATAAGGGAACACCACCATATTCAAGTTCCCCTCCAAGCTACTCACCATCCTGACTTGGAAGTATATGGCTGTTCCACGACATTCCTCAGAACCTTACCATTTTTACTGTATACGTCCTATCTTATATTCACATCCTAACCATTTATACAAATAACAGAAATCAATGGCGCCAGCACCAATCCTTGCAGCACGCTGCTGGTCACAGGCCTGCAGTCCGAAAAGCAGCTCTCCAAGACCACCCTCTGTCTCCTACCGTCGAGCCAGTTATCTATCCATATTACTGGTTCGCTCTGCATTGCATGCGATCTAACCTGGTTAAGCAGTCTACATCTGGAACGTGATTTAATGCCCTCCTGAAGTCCATATAGACCACATCCACCAATGTGCCTCAACAATCTTCTTCGTCACTTCTTCAGAACAACACAATCAAGTTAGTAAGACACAATTTCCCATGCACAAAGCGATGTTGAGTATCCCTAATCAGTCCTTGCCTTTCCAAATACATGTATAACCTGGATGTTACCAATACAATGCAAATGATCCCGGGAAATTGGAATCTTGGCTTGCGAATAGCAGTTCTGCAAGTACAATGGGTTTTTGAGTACTTGATCTTAAATAATTCTAATTTCCTGCAGTTCCTCAATTTCACTGGTCACCTTGTTCCCTAATATTTCTGGAAGATTTTGCTGCTTCCTCTGTGGAGACAGAACCAATGTATTCACCTCACCAAACAGAGATGGCCTCTGTCACTTTGTGAATATATCAGAGAATGGCACTCTGGCATGTGATGGATATGTCATCCACTCCTGCCCGGAAAGTTCCAGAATCAAACCAGTTCACTTCACGGCGAGTATCAGTGCTCTGCCTGGTCTGAGACTACAGTTTATACTGAAGGAGGCGACACAGCTCTGTGACTTCCTCATTGTTGAATCAAGCTGGAGACACACATTGTACTTGGAATAGGTACAACATTGTAAGATATTCCTGGTCATCATCGTACATAGGCGGTTGTTCGCACACAATGACGACTCCCTTCCACTCTCACTGCGAGTCCATAGGTGCCTGTACAGAACTATGTGGCTTCCGTAGACTCTGTTACAATTGGGGCAAAAGTTGGTCACAGGAAAGGTGGTGGGCTGTTGGTGAAAGAGCATGCTCCTTTCACTGTTTTTAATTGGCTTCCAGTATTTTTTTTTTCCTGACAGATGTGGTTGATTCCTTCCCGAATGATCCCCCAATACTTTGGACAGCCTGGATCATTGATGCCCAGGTGTCGGTGGGAATGCCGCACTTCGCTAATGAGACCTTGAGGTTATCACTGAAACCCTTCTTCTGTCCACCTGGGGCTCGCCTGTTGTTTCAGAGCTGGGAGTAGAGCACCTGCTTGGGGAGTCTTGTGTCAGTCATGTGGACGACGTACTCAGCCAACTGCAGTCGATCAAGGATAGTCAGTGCCTCGATGTTGGGGATGTTGACCTGGCTGAGGATGCTGGTGTTGGCGTGACTGTCTTCCCAGCGGATTTGCAGGTCTTGCGCAGGCAGCATTGGTGGTACTGCTCCAGTGCCGTCTCAGAGCCAGATAGGAGTGCGGGAACCGCTATAGCTCTGGAAATAATAATCTTGATGTTGTCTTTGAACACGTATTTCTTCAGGTGGTTGGAGGTCGCGCTAGCACACTGGAGGCATCATCAATATTTTCTTTGGTAAACAGGACACTTTCGAGCGATTGGAAGTGGTCAACGTTCTCTAAGGCCTTCCCGTGGACTCTTGATCGGGGAGGGCTTCACAATGCCAAGCCAGCTTAGTTGACAACTTTCATCATGGATGTTCAAGGTGAAACCCATGCTCTCTTATACTCTGTAAAAGTGATGACAATAGTCTGGACTACATCTGAGGTTGTACACAGGCAAGGATCATCTATATATTGCACCTCGATGACATTGCTGCAGCAGATGGTATTCCCCGCTGAGGCATTGAAATGCAGCGGCAAAGAGTTCCTGATGCAGCTACACACCCTGTTTTACTTATCTGGAAAGAAGAGAGCATCCTGGGAGAGCTTCAAGATGTCGCAGTTGTGAAAAAAAGGGAACAAGACCAACTGTGGTAACTACAGGGGAATTTTCCTACTATTGACCATTGAAAAATTCATCGCGATGATCCTGGTCAACCGTCTCCTCCCCGTGGCTGAGGAACTCCTCCCGGAATTGTAGCGACTTTCGTCCACAGAGGGGCACAACGAACATAGGCAGTACTGTGTTTCAGTGGTTAGCACTGCTGTCTCACAGCGCCAGGAACCCAGGTTCTGTTCTATCCTCCAGCGACTGTCTGTGTGGAGTTTGCACATTCTCCCCATGTATGCGTGCGTTTCTTGTGGGTGCTCCAGTTTCCTTCCACAATCCAAAGATCTACAGGCGAGGTGGATTAGCCATGCTAAATTGCCCATTGCGTTCAGGGATGTGTAGATTAGGTGGGCTATAGGGGGATGGGTCTGGGTGGGATGCTCTGAGGGTCGGAGTGGACTTGTTGGGCTGAAGGGCCTGTTTCCACTCTGTAGGGATTCTATATCTATATGGTGTTCACCACACGACTGCCTCAGGAGAAAAGTGATTAAATGAATGTACCCTTGTACATGGCCGCCTACGACCTTACAAAAGCATTTAATACGGTCAACTGGGAAGCATTATGGCACATCTGTCTCTGCTTTGGTTACACCACAAAGTTTGTTACCATCCTTCATCTGCTACACGATGAAATAGAAGTTGTGGAAATGATAAATAGCTCCAACACCGATCCATTACCCATTTGGACCGACGTCAAGCAGAGCTGCGTCATTGTCCCAACACTGTTCGAGATCTACCTCGCTGCAATGCTTCACCTCCCCACTGGAGTGGAGCCACCGAGAGTACCAGCAGGAAATTATTCAATCTCCACCACCTTCTAGCCAAAACCAATCAGAGAATAGTGCAGCGCCCTGCACCTCCCTGCTTGCAGATCTTACCGTCTATGCAGTCTCTCCTCCATTTGTTAGACATATTGCAGACCCAAACACATTGTAAATCCAGTGCTCATATGTCGTCCAGAGTGAGGTTCACCAGGCCCTCAGGTCTCTCTGAACGAATTCAGCAGTTAACAACACAAACCAATAAAACCATCCACAGAACCTCCATTGACTTTCCAACAACAGGAACAAATCAGGTCTGTGTGCACCCACTCAGTGTTGAAAATGCTTCCCTCTCCTCAGTTTCTTTTCCTGGCTGATAAACGGTTGCATCCCAGTGACATTAAATATTAACAGTTCTGCTGTCCACAGAAGTTGTTAACAATGTAACTGCACAATTTTCTGCACCTCAGTCACGATAAATGCAACACCACTATTCCCAGTGAAGATGATTGGAAATGCGAAGGAGACGATGGCCTAAATGTATTATCTTTGGACTATTAATCCAGGGAGCCAGGTATTGGCCCAGACCCCGGATTTGAATCCCACCACAGCAGAAGGTACAATTTGAATTCAATAAACTATCTGGAATTAACAATCTAGCAAAACTATGAAAACATCGGTGGTAGTCTGAAAAACCCATCTGGCACACGATTGTCTTTCAGGGAAAGAAATCGGCCATATTCACCTGGTCTGGCCTACCTGTGACGCCAGACGCACAGTAATGTGTTTGACTTTCAACTGCTGTTTGAAAAAGGCAAGCCAGCCACTCAGTTATAGAGACACAGAGCTGTACACCATGGAAACAGACCCTTCAGTCCAACCCATTCATGCCGACCAGATATCCTAAATTATACTAGTCGTATTTGCCAGCATTTGGCCCCTATCCCTATAAAAAGCTTTCTATTCACATACCCATTCAGATACCTTTCAAATGTTGCAATTGTCCCAGCCTTCATCACTTCCTGTGGCAGCTTATTCCATATATGCATCTCTTCTGAATGAAAATTTGACCTTAGGGAATTTTTTAATCTTTCCCTTCTCGCCTAAATCTATGCCCTCTAGGTTTGGACTCACCAACTCAGGTGCAAAAGATATTGGCTATTCATGCTATCCATGCTCCTAAGGATTTTATAAATCTCTGTAAATTCACCCCTCAGTCTCCGACTCTCCAGGGAAAATAGCCCCAGTGTACTCAGCCTCTCGCTATAGCTCAAACCTCCAACCCTGACAACATTCTTGTAAATCTTTTCTCAATGCTTTCAAGTTTCACAACATCCTTCCGATAGTGGGACACAAGAATTGAATGCAGTATTCCAAAAGTGACCTAACCAATGTCGTTTACGGCGCAACATGACCTCCAACTCTAATACTCATTATACTGACCAAAAAAGGCAAGCATGCCAAAAGTCTCCTTCACTATATCTACCTCGGACTCCACCTTCAAGGAACTATGAACCTACACTCCAAGGTGACTTTGTTCAGCAACAGTCCCGAGGAGCTTACCATTAATTGTATAATTCCTGCTCCGATTTGCCTTTCTAAAATGCAGCACCTCAATTTATCTAAATAAAACTCCATCTACCACCTCTTGGCACATCAGTCCATCGACCCATCTGATCAAAGTCCCATTGTACTCTGAGGTATCCTTCTTCGCTGTCTACTATGCTTCCAGATTTGGTGTCATCTGCAAACTTACTAATCACAACTCCTAAATTCACATCTAATTCATTTATATAAATTTATAAAAACAGTGAACACAGCACTGATCCTTGTGGCACTGGTTACAAATTCCAGTCTGAAAAGCAACCCTCCAACACCACCCTCTGCCTTTTTGAGCCAGTTCTGCATCTAAATAGCTAGTTCTCCTTATATTCCATATGATCTAACCTTGCTAACCTATCTATCATGAGGAACCTTGCCGAACGCCTTATTGAGGTCCATATAGATCACGTCCACGGCTCTGCCTTCATCAATCCTCTTTGTTACTTTTCAAAAACTCAGTCAATTTAGTGAGATATGATTTCCCACACACAAAGACATGTCCAATATCCATGCCTGCCCAAATGCAGTTAAATCCTGTCCCTCAGGATTCCCGCCAATGAATTGTTCACCACTGACATCAGGATCACCAGTCTATAACTCCCTGCATTTTTCTTGGCACCTTTCTTTAATAGTGGCAGCATGTTAGCCAACCTCCAATTGTCTAGCCTTTCACCCATGGCTATCAATGACACAAATATCTCTTCAAGGGGCCCAGAAATCACTTCCCTAGCTTTATATCAACTGCTGCAATGTCTAAAAAAAAAGAATCCAGACAGACCTGGGAACTGGAAACTTACAACAAGCAGACTGCAGTGGTTCAAGAAGACAGTTCAGCAACACCTTCTCAAGGCTAACTAAGAAAGGTAAATAAATGCTGGCTGAGCCAGCAACACTTATTTCTCATTAATGAATAAAAGAAGATGACCACACTCAGAGAAGGTACACAGAGGGGACATAACTCACTTTAAACAGGGATTTGTACATATACCTATAGCGGCATGATATTCAGGAATATGTAAAAAAGGCGAAAAATAAATGAGATTAATCTCACATTTTATTTCCATCCTTGTTGATCATCAAGAATCCATTTGCTTCTTTTTTTTTCTATCTATTTCTTTTTCCACCTATTCAACTCATCCTTTTCCCCTTCAGTACACACGGCCCTGTCACCAGCATCTATCACATTATTTCCCAACTGCTTTCCGTTCTGATATGTGACCAGTGGACTCGAAACTGTTTTTTTGTCGACAGAGGCTCCCAAACCTGCTCAGTTTTCCCAGCACATTACGCCTTTTTTTTGTTTCAGATCTCCAATATCTTTCTTTGTTTGATTTAAACTTTAATTTTGTTATTTCATGGGATTTTGATATCGCTAGCAAGGGCAGCATTTGTTGACCGTCACTAATTGCCCTTGACTGTGACCATTCCACAAGGCACTATAGAGTCAAGCACATTGTTGTGAGTCTGAAGTCACTCTTAGTCCAGACGAGGTAATAATGTTACATTTCTTTACCAAAGGTCGTCAGTGAAACAGGTAGATTTTTAGACAAGATGCTGCGGGTTTATGGTTACTATTAGCAAAATCTGTTTTTATTTTGATTCTTATTATTTGAATTTAAGTTCGACCATCGATTGTGGTAGGATTTGAAACCGTGCCTTTATTGTAATAACCTGTATCTTTGAATTACCCATCCAGCGACATTATTACTCTTACAGTGTTTCCCTGTCGTGAAGTAACTTTAGAGACAAGAGCAAGTTTGTGATTGAAATGTTTGTTACTAGAAAAGTGGCCGGTGGAAGGCTGGAACTGTAAAGTCTGAATTTTGTCAAGGTGTAGGTAATGGTTTATTCAGCAACAGCGCTGAGGTAGAGGTGGAGACTGGGAATATTACAGAGCTGGTAGTGGACAGTCTTGGCGGTGGAGAGAATACCGAGACATAAATCAGATCAGGACAAAAAGTATCCTCGTAATTGTGAACTGTATTGCTCTCAGATGTTTGTGAGGGAGGGGTCTGATATTTGTACATAATTAATGGAGTTTGTAATTGAAACTGAATATAGTACTTTCCGTCTTTGCCAAGAATTGAAAACGAAAAAAATCAATGAAGTTTACGGAATTAATAAATAGACAGAGGTACAGAGACTTACCAGGAACGCCAACAATAGCGAGGATGGGATAGTAGCCCACTTTAATAATCAACAGTAGACCGTATATCCGCCATGATAGTGTTGACCAAGGCGAAGAAAACCAGAAAAGACCAAAGGACAAATCCCTGTTTATTGTTGGAATATTCCAGTGCATTTTTCTCAGATTCTGATCCATCATTGAAACATTCCAGCCCATTCTTCTGAGTTTCTGATCTCTCCTCACACTGTCTCTGCAGCTGTTGATCCCTGTTAGTGTTGGAGGCAATGCATTTCATGCTACAATGGGACAGTGCATTGAAAGAAGCCCCTTACTTATTAGACAGGGAAATCCTCCAGTGACACAGCTAGAATCCACGGAGATTGACATCAGTCACAGTCACTGAACAAACAATTCCAGTTAACTCTTTTCACTACACCACTTCCAGTTCACAATAGTAACTGGACTGGATTGGTGCTGATATCGCTGGCTATTTGGTCTCATCTCCCATCATCATTTTCAGCAGTGAAGTCGGTGGTGAGGAGGAAGAATGGATGTTTTCTCTTCGCAGGCTGGATGATTCTCCTCCGTTGTCAATGTACAATGCTGTCACCACCTGCCTCCCCTCCCCCCAAACAAAACACAAAATCAAGAGGTTGTTACTGTGCTAATCTCTCCTCCACTAGAACAACCGTCAACCAAAAGTTTACCACTGGGCATAGTTGCCCTGACCACACACAAGAATATTGCATTTGTCTGGACGTTCCTCTCGCTGCTCTAATAAGGCAAATTTATAATGTCAACACAGAATGTGCTCAGTAACATTTTATAAAATAAATTGACAATCATCTTATTGCAATTAATTTGCTATAAAGCAGTAATATTTTCATTTTTGACTTAATTCCAAAGTCAAAGGTGGCATGTACAATGAATGACTTTGTTCATTAAAACCCAATAATCAATGAGTCACGGACAGAATGAATATGACATTGGCTAGGAGACAGGAAGGAATGGGATCTGTGGCTGTGAGGACTGCAGGGGACAGTGGAGGACAATGATGTACGGAATCACCAGTATAAGACCATCACTCCTTCTGAGAGACCGAATGAAATATAATGCAGAGCAAGGGAAGGGATTACTTCAGGGAGATGGAATGCTGAACAACGATGTGAACAGAACAGGATATTTTTAAATGTGATGTAGGGAATTATTTTTTATACATACACTGTTTAATCACAGGTTGATAAATTGTTTCACATCTGCACAGGATATTTCGAATTAAAAACAGACAAGGGTAACGAAATGTATAGGGGTGCAGGGAGATTACAGAACAATAATGATAGAGATATAGCTCATTCCGAGCTGGTGCAGAGTGGATGGGCTGAGTGGCCACCATATTTGCTGTAATTATTCTGAGATACGCACGAAAACACTTTCACAACCCGAGAGACAAGCTTATTCAATAAACAACAGAGCGCTTCATCATCAATAATCTATTCCCGTTGTTTCATGGAGTGTCATTGCTTCTAAAATGTCTTTTCAAACAAATTGAATTCCGTGAGATTCACGCATTTAGGAGGATATTAGCAAAAAAGTTTCTGTTTTGAAATTTAAAGAAGAAACAGACTCCCGTGCAACACATGTAACAGTGGCACAACAGCTTAGCTAATGGGAACAGAAATGGGCCATATTGTGCAAATATAGCCAAGTTCAACTTCTAGACCCGTCAAGAAAAGCAAAATATTAAGGATAATGGAAATCTAAAATTCAAATAGAAAATGGTAGAGAAACGAAGCGGATGAGGCAACATCTGTAGAGAAAAACAGAGTTAAGATATCGACCCTGATATGAACCTGTTCTGAAAAGGTCATATTCGACTGAAAAAGTGTATTCTCTTTCTTTCTGCTCATATGCTGCCAGACCTGCTGAGTTTCCCTCCAGCGCTTTTGACTTTCTTTTCTTTCTGGAGTGTGACAAATTTTATGATCTGAACAGGAACAGCGAAACTGCCATTTCAGTTGATTTTCAAGTACTTGGATATGGGCATTACATGAAAAATTACAAACCTTCTCTGTTTGACAGATCCCTAATTTCAATGACGTTTTGCATTGTGATAATTTACCATGAAAATGTTAAATGCAGTAGCACTGATATCACACGATCAATCCTCTGAAAGTAATTGATTGAAAACGATGGAGGTCGTTGTACCAATGTCATGTCGTGCTCTTGATGTCGCTGGGGTCACACACACCTAGCAAGGTCTTACTTTTCTGAGACATTAGACTAATCTGTGAAAACAAGATATCTTGTTATTTTTTAACAGGATATACTCCTCCATGGGTTTTGGAAGGCACTAGCAAGGGCAGAGTTTATTTGTCATCCCCAGTAGCTCCAAAGTAGGTGACAGAAAGCTGTCTTCTTAAATTCCTTCTACCAAAGTGATGCAGATCATCGGGAGGCAATGGCCTAGTGCCATTATCGCGACCCAGATAATGTTCTGCAGACACAGGTTCAAATCCCACCACAGCATATGGCAGAATTTGGATTAAATAAGTATCTGGAATGAAGAATCTAATGATGACCATAAATCAACTGTCCAGGGAAGAACCCATCTGGTTCACTCATCTCCTTTAGGGAAGGCAACTGCCATCCTTACCTTATGTGACTCCAGATCCACAGCAATGTGGTTGTCTCTTAACTGCCCTCTGGGAAATTTGGGATGGGCAACAAATGCTGCCTAGCCAGCGACGGCCTCATCCCGTGAATGAATAAAGGAAAAAAAATATATACACACAGAGCTAACAGTTAGGGATTCCAAGATTTTTAACAAATGTTAGTGAAGGAACAGCAAAACAATTCCTAGTGTGTATGAGACCTGGATGACAATTTGCAGAGATTGTTTTTTCTATTTTTCAGTCGAGGACATTACCAGTGAAGAATGTTCTCCAATTCACATTAATCGCAGTTTGCTCAGGGTCCTTGATACCGTACTCAGTCATAGAATCATAGAGATGTACGGGACAGAAACAGATGCTTCTGGCAACTCATCCATGCCGACCAGATATCCTAAATTAATCTAGTCCAATTTGCCAGAATTTGGCATATATCCCCCTAAGTCTTTCCTATCCAAATACCCATCCAGATACCTTTTAAATGTTATAAGTGCACCAGCCTCCACTCTTCCTCTGGGAGCTCGTTCTATACACAAACACCCTCTGCGTGAAAAAGAAGTCCTTTTAAATCTTTCTCCTCTCAACTTAAACCTATGCCCTCTCATTTTGGACTCTCCTAACCCGGAGAAAAGGCCATGCCTAATTACCATATCCATGCCCCTAATGAATGTATAAACCTCTATAAGGTCACTCCTCAGCCTCCGGCGCTTCAGAGAAAATAGCTCCAGCCCATTAATCCTCTCCCTGTGCCTGAATTTCTCCAACCCTAGCAACTCCTTGTAAATCTTTTTTTCTGAACGATTTCATGTTTCACAACATCCTTCCTATTAGAGGAAGACCAGAATTGCACATAATACTCCAAACGATGCCGAATCAATGTCCTGTACAGCCACAACATGACCTCCCAACTCTTATACTCAATGCATTGACAAATAAACACAAGCATACCAAACGCCTTCTTCTCTATCCTGTTGACGTGGGACTTCATGTTCAAGGAACTATGAACCTGCACTCCAAGTCTCTTTGTTCAGCACCACGCCCCAGTACCTTACCATTATATGTGTACACCCTGCCCTGATTTGCATTTACAAAGTGCACCACTTCACATTTATCTAAATTAAACTCCATCCATCACTCCTTGGCCCACTGGCTCATCTGTTGAAGATCTGTGGTACCATTCCTCACTGTAAACTACACCTCTAATTTTGGTATCAAGTGCAAACTTACAAACCATAGCTTTTATGTTCGCATCCAGATCATGTATATTAGACCAGCGATTTTTGGAATATCACAGAGCGATGTTCAGTGAATCAGACCATATGAGAACAGACCAGTTTCTGTGGTTTCTGTGTTGTTTAGTTCATTTGTGAGCCTGTCTCATTTAGGATTTTGAAATTTTCCACACTGTAAACAAGTGCGGGACATTAATACCTGTCCAGAAAAGAGGTGGTACCAAATCTGACTCCTGGGAACCGCACTGGACACTCTTCTCGAGTCTGAAAAACAATTCTTTACACATAATGTCACATACCCTTTGTCATGAGACTTGCCATTCCATCGGCTTCAATTCCTCACAGAATTCGATTCTACAGATCTTGTCACTGAGTAATTTCTTTATTTGTTTTCCACTCATGCGAGCAGAGTGTCATATTGGAGTGACACAGAGGTCATATCATACTCTGGGAAACATACTCTGCTGTTTATCCTTTCACCAACGCCAAGAAAAAGTAGCTGCTGTTCTGCACAATTTACTGAACTGAGATAAACACGAGGTCTTGCCAAGATCCCATGTCATTTTCCTTTCCACATATGACGAGGTGGTCGAGAGGTTAAGGTGATTAAATCCAAAATTCCATTCAGTAATACATTTGATTTTGTCACCTTGAATACATTTAAAGTAGAGATCTATAAATTTCAGATTCCTGATGAGGGTTGTGAGTATGTGTGGGAAAATTCATTGAAGTTTTAGATCAGCCATGACGTTATAGAATGGCATGTCAATAGAGACGTGTTGAATGGCTTCTTCCTGTTCTTTTTTCCGAACTTTCAGTGTTGTTTCAGGCAGAGAGTTTTCAAAATTAACATGGACCATAAAACATTGCAACATAGAACTGTGCCGACCACCATTCTGAATTAATCCCATTTGCCTACCCATGATTGCACAACCTTGCCTGTTCATGCGTCTGTCTAAATGCCTCTTAAACATTGCTATCATAATGATGATAAATCGACACCACTGAATATCAAATTCATCATTCTTACCCCACCGCTCTCACAGCTGGAATGGACAGCTCCTGCTGCAGCGTTAGTTCAGACAGTGAAGGATTCTCACAGGCGCTCTATCACACTGCACATAGTTTAGCAACTGGATACATGGAGCAATCGGCCATTGGGGATTCAAGGTAGATTTTTCACTTAACGGGCTGGAGTTCTGATTAAGCTAAACATGACTTTCTTGCATTCTAAATCCAGTGCTGACCTCTTTCTAATTTACAATTTTAACTGTGATATTCTTTGCCTTTGCACTACAATCATATACGTTATGTTATCATGGAAGTTTTGCATTACTTCATTCTTTGAAGTCCGTTCTTTGAATGAAGTCATGGTGAATTTTGAGAAGGCAGATGGAATGTGGGTCATGTTGTCTGTATGAACTTTCTAAAGGAAGTTGAAGTGTCAATTAATCAAATTCTATGAAGAGTCAAAGCCGATGGAATGAAAAGCCCCATGACAGCCGGGATGTAAAATTGTCTGTGAGGAATTGTTTTCCAGATTAGAGAAGAGTGTAGAGTGCTGTCACTAGGAGTCAGTATTGGGACCACTTCTGTCCTGGACAGATATTAATATTCCGCACTTGAATAGAGAATGAACAATTTCAAAATCCTGAATGAGGCAAAACTCACCACTAAACTAAATAACGCAGATCCTTATCAATAAGGTTTATTTTGCTCAACGTTGCCTTTATTCCTTTTTCCTCAGTCTTGTGATGCCGAGACCGCTCTCAATTGAATATAAAATGCCTGGGCGAGGATCATACCCTCGACCAAGGACTCATGATTCAGTCGCATCTCGATCACGGAACCAAGTGAGAATTGTTCTAAACGCAGTACATTCCACGTTTCTCCTGGAATTCAAAGCAGAAAAGAGTTTCAAGATCATCTTTTTCTCATTTTGTCTCCGTACATTCGGGAAGGTGCTGTTTGTTTCTTACTCTGGGGCCGAACACTCTCCAGTGGCAGATTATTAGACTATTTTCTTCTGATCCCTCTCAAATACTTGGGTTGGAGAGTCAGAAAGTCAATTTGTTTGCTGCGAACGGTCAGGAGTTAATATCTGACATCAACTGTCCCAGATTAAGAGAATTTGAGTGAAACACTCACTCAACGAGTCATCCCCAACGGCCCCAACGGGGCTGTTGACATTACAACGTGGAAGGGAGAGTTAAAAATCAGCCAATTCTCCCCCCTCACCTGCACCACCACAGAGACAGGGAGAATGATGCCATAGCCCAATGATGTCATTCCCATTCAGGAAGAAGCTGTTCAGCCCATCGATTCCAGCTCTTCTCTCTGTTGCTTGTATCTCTCTGAGATTATTCATAAATGGGTGATCTCTGTTCTATTAATGGTGCCTTTGTTGTGACGTTACATCCAAACACAGTGATCCGCTTGTCATCCACAACTTCCCATATTACCTGAACGGCGCTGCTCTCTGAAATAGCGTGGGGAATTGCTGCAGGGTGTCATGGGCTTCCAACGCACCGAAACTAATGAATCTCAACCTCAGTTGTTTATTATGCTGCATGCATTTACCGTCGCATCGCATGGCCAAACATCCTTAAACACTTGATTCTGCTTTCAGCGAGTGTTTCCCTTTGCCGTGATCGTTGCAATGGCATGTCTGCCTCATCTGTTGTTTAAGAAGTCGGATCTCATTTAAGGAACCTTTTATTTTGGAAAGTTGATCAGGCGATGAAGCAGAAATCGAAGAGGGATTTGAACCCAGGATGTCTCGTATGTTTGCTGAATGACAAATCCCCAAAGCAAGAACTATACTCCTAGACCAACGAGGCATATTTTTGAGCTAAAGCCCAGATCCTAACCGGCTGAGACTCCCTCAAAACGAAGTATATTCCTCATCGCTCCTGGAATTCAAAGCAGCAAAGAGTTTCAAGAACATCTTTGTGTTTCCCTACTCTCGACACAATTTATAAAATTAAGACTCACCGTTAATGTGGAGAGGTGTGAACAGACTGCGGTTTCTCCTCCTGCTGTTGAATAAAGATCACTGTAACTGTGTCCAGTGAGAGGAAGGGAGTTGCTGTTGGTTGGAAACATTTCTTTCTGAACTCACTATCACTCTGCTACAACAGGAGGAGTTGGAATCACCTGATAATTGCAAAATCAAGTTGGAAATCTATAGATTTAGTGATTAAATGTCAGCACAATGTTATTAACACCACGATATCACCAAGTGAATGAAATGGCTGCTCACAGACTAGCGGCTGTGCGTTTAAACTTCAATATACTTAGTTTGTGTTTTACCTCTCACATTGGAGGAACTAAGCATTTACCCAAACAATATGCACACCTCATCTCTGAAACATTGTTCCCATGTAAAACTGACAGGAAGAGTTTGAGTGCAATCAAAAACAGATGCAAACTCCAGACGGATACAAAGCTCACGAAGTTTGCTTGCATTCGATCAGCACGAGACTGACATGATTTGAGCATGCAACCTTCGAATCAGGAGTCAGACTGCCAATCCGTACACAAATGCAAGCTGCCGTACAATATTAAGGAAATTAAACATTCCAATTTCTCTCTTGCACCAAGTTCCACCCCGCCCTGCTCTCTCCAATCTTTCTTTCTCGCTCTCTGCCTGTCTATCTGTCCTTCTGACTCCTTCTGCTTTTCTTGTCTTCATTGTCTCAACGTCACTCTCCTTGCCCTCTACCTGTTTCCTTCGTACATTCTGCTCTGAACTTACAGGACACTGGGGACATTGATTCAAGGGCTGATCCAGGACTTCTTCTTGACCCTTCTTCAGATAGAATGGGAGAGAAAGGATGTGAGAGGGAAGAAACAACTGATCAGATTCCAATCCCTCTTTCCAGTTATTGTTCAGTAAATTCAGGCACCGAAACACAATACTTCTCCAATTTCACCTAGAAAAGGCGTCATAAATATCATTAATAGAAGTATAGGATCCCAAGAGTTACTTAACTTGAGATGCGATAAGCACGTGCGATTGTACTGTACAAATGTAAATAGCACTACATTAAAATGATTCAGTGCCACGTAGCTCATGAATAATTCATATTCACATTCCAGGAGCAAATATCATCATTGTGAGACAATAGTCGAAGGCCATCACTGCTCATGTCATACGACGTCATGGTGCAGCTGGAAGCCCCCGGGGCAGTTTAGTGAATTAACCTCAGTGAGGGTCAGACAGCCCTGTATCGGGAAGCATTTGGATGGCCTACTACAACCATTTCAAAACTCCCAGTAGTTCCACTCTCAAACTGTCTCCGAATTTCAGATTTTTCAAGGAACATAAATGGGAAATGAGGGATATGGACAGACAGAGTCGACGAATATGAAACAGGGTGATGTGTCACTCAGAGACAAAGCGATACAGATGGAGACACACAAAGAGTATAAACAATGAAAGGACTAATTCTCCATTTGACATGGCTGCTAACGCACAGAAAGGAAAAGAAAAAGGCAACAATTTAAGCAGAACTTTTCACTACCTCAGGGAAACAGAAGCAGCATCAGAACCGATGAAGTCCTTTTAAAGTTGTAAAGTTGCGGTTCTAAACTAATGAGAGAGAGCAATTTTGATAAATATGTTGATTCGACAGATGAAACTGATAATTTTCCCCAGCATTATAATATAGAAATACATTACTACCCTGCTTCTACCTAACGGTTAGTGGATCTGAAACATTAACTCTGTTTCTCTCCACAGGTATTGCTACTCCTGCTCAGTTTCTCCATCAAATCTTGTTTTTATTTCAGGTTTCCGTTATTCACAGTTCTTTGTTTGATGTGAACCAGAATAACATTTTGGGCAAATTAGATTACCTGCTAGCTCCACAGCTTATTTCCTCCTTATAAAAATCACACCGAAATGCTGTCATCACGATAAATTCAAAGATCAGAACTCCCAATCCCACACCAGGAATCAAAACTAGGCAGTGACGGATAAAGGCTCTGAATCCGAAACACCAGACCTCCATTAAAAGTTGTTGCCTGCTTTCTCAATGACACTGCTTTTGCCTCCTAATTCTTAATCATTTTGGTTGCAGGTCAGTTTTTCCCTGTCATCGAGTTCTTACAACGTAGAAAAAGACCATTTGGCCCATCATGTCAGTGCAGATCATCAGAAATCCATCTGCTCTCGTCCCAGTTTCCAGCACATTGTCAATAGCCTTGTGTGTTTTGGCATTTCGAGGGCAAATGTCATTGAAATTATCTCTGTAATCTCAAAGGACACAACTCATCGGACTGACATTTGAAACAGTCAAATTGTGCTAAGCCCCTTGAGGAATTCATCCTCATTTTAGCCACAGAGGTGACACATCAACGGAGAGGGACAGAGGCTTCAGGATTAGACATGGTCCATGTGTTTCTCGTCCATTCTCCATCCACGCACACAAGTTTCTCTGACAAAAGGTACATTTAGCTGGTACACAGGCGACATCTCAAGACAATGAGAACCTTTGCCGCGAGCTGGGATATGGAATGGACAGTAAGCTGAAATAGTTCCATAAGCTGTTCATGCGTAACTTCCCATTTCCAAAACGCACTGATGGGAACTTGACAAGAGACTCCTTAGTAAAAACAGCTGTAAAGCTAAAACGGTGGAAAAGCAGCAAGCTGCACTCGACTCAGGTAAGATTTGAAGATACAATCCGCTGACCCGAAGTCAGACACGTTATCTGCTAAATCACCACGTCACTTTTGGACTGGCTGGAGAAGGAAACAGGTTGTCCTACACTCCTTGAGGCCGTGGTGAGACATGGACAAGACTTACAAATGTGTCCTCTATCAGCAGTATGCATAGAGTCAAGAAAGAGGCGGAAACCCAGGATCGAGGAGTTGAAGAAAGAGGTGCTCAACCTGGAGTCATGTCTCTGTGAGCCTGATGTGAATCCGGCCCTGTGGGAGGCGTACAAAGAGAAGAAGACTGCTTTCTGGGCACTGCACATCGTTGGATCGTGGATGCGTGCGTGAGATGGCCAGTTAATTTCCTTCAGAATCTAGACCACGGCTGACCCCTCTTCTAATCGCTGGAAAAAAATGGCATGGGGTCCACCAGAAGCTCCTTGAGCTGCTTGCCCTCGAACAGATCCCTCGTTTTAGATCCAGAGAGCATCAAGATCCAAATGAGGTACTTTTATAGGGTTTATTTTCTCCAGATCCATCGAGCAAGGAAGCTCGCAAATTTTGTGGGAGGACCTGCCGCAGGTCAGCCCCGTGTGTGCCGAGAAACTCGACACATTTCTGAGTTTTTGGATGAGTTGACCGTGCCCTCAACCATCTTTACCAGTGGAGGGCTGACTGTGGTGTTCTTCAGGGAATTCTTGGACATCCTGGGGTGACTATGCGCGAGTCCTAGATGAATGTATCATGACCTGAGAGATGGTCCTTTCTTGGCGTACGGGTGTTACACTCTTTTGCCTAAGAAGGGGGATCTCTGTTTGTTAAAGAATTTGTGTCCAGTTTTCCTCCTCAACACACATTGTAAAATTTTTGCAGGGTACTTTTGATTTTCCTTGGCACCATGCTAGACCATATAATCTATCCAGAATAATCCTACACAGTCCTTGGCCAGAGCATCCACGACAACATCCAACTGGTCCCAGACGTGATCCATTATTCCCAAAGGGCAGGCCTGTCAAGTCTCTTTCTCTCCCTAATCAAGAAAAGGCACTTGACAGAATGAAACGTGAGTATCTGCTCAGACTCTGCGAGCTTTTAGATTCGGGGTGCACTTTGTCATCTGGATCTGACATCTGTATGCCACTGCAGAGTGCCTAGTTAACGTTCTCTGGTGATGCCCCTATGCTTTGGAGAGAAGTGTGTCAGGACTGCCCCCCATCCAGCCAGCTTTATTGTCTCTGTGTTGAGCCATTCCTGTGCCTCTTGCGTAAGCAGCTATCGGGTTTGGTTGTGCATGGAACAGAGCTGGAGGTCGTTCTTTTGGTGTCTGCTGATATTGTACTCCTCATGTTCACAGATGCAGCTGGCCTGCAGAGGATGCTTGACTGTCAGGCGTTCTACTCTGTGGCGTCTTCCATGAGGAACAGCTGGATGAAATGTTTAGGATTTCTGTTCGATCCATGGCAGATGGCCCCCAACCAGAGGAGCTCCAGTGTTTCACTTGGTGTATCACTGACCTCATCGAGCTGGGAGTCCATCTTTGCCTTGCGAAGAATTCTGATCAGTGAAATGACATGAGTTAGAAACCATGGTGACTACACGCCAAGCACATTGGACAGGACTGCCTCGGGCGTTGTCCTACAAGGCAAGTGCTGATGATAAGCCATCTGGTGACTGCCATGTTGTGGTACTGCTAGTCACTTTGGGCTATTCCCCAGCTTTGTCACCACTATTCAGAAAAAGATCATTGAGACTTTTCTGGCACAAGAGGCAGCGATGGTGTGCCTTTGCACGCAGGCAGTGACTTTCCTTCTTCAGACCTTGCAGGGATACATTTATGTCGTGCCTCCTCCAAGTTGGTGCACCCTCATTACGTATTTCTGTCGTCAGGTGTGTGGCCTCCGTTATGACATGCAATTGCTGTTCGTGGAATAGTCCCAGCCTCGGATCTTTATTTCAGGAATTGCCTATCTGCTATCTGGACCTGATCACATTCTGGGATATGGTCGGCCCGCACCACAGCTCTCCCTCTATGGGAGTGGCAACTCTCTCCAGGGAGCTCAGGAATAGGTTTCTCCTCGAGCACCGTTTGTGTTGGCTGATGGAGGAGATATGTCAGGATGGAGGGTTGATCAGAGTCGGGAACACACTGCATGGCAGAGGAACGCACTGGCTAACATGGGCAAAATTGATTCCAAAGGCATACATCCATCTCTGATCCATGTGAGCCATCCAGAGCCTGACGGACGAAGCACTCGGCCCCCAAACCTCAGATGTACAGTGAGCTTGCAGGTGAACTGACCCCTATCCATCCAGAAATCGACATTGACCGCATGCCATGGACCCTTCCCCATGACATGGTGACCAACAATTTGAGCCATGTCAGGGATATCCCCTTGGTGACCTTTAGAACGGCATGGAGGTCGGGTTGATGCGGCATACTCTCCACTGCTGTGTCTTCACACGCCACCTAGACACAGTTTGTGTGACAGTTTGCCCTATGGCCGTGGAGATTTCCAGTGGAGGGCCCTCTGCGAAGGGGTCCTCTCTTCTTACATTGGTGGTCTGGAGTAGAGAGTGCTGCGTGTGGCAGTCCTGTGTAACAGGCAACTGAGCAAGATTATTGGGTGCCAGACCATAAGCACACTGTGTGGCCTGGAGTAGATGGTCTTCCTCCAATACATCGAGTGCATTCGTCTGCATCTCCTGTTTAGTTTTTTGAAGGGGCTGCTGTTAAAGCTTTGCTTGCATTTCACCTCTGCTCTCCTGATCTATTGGCACTCAGTGCAGACAGAGGCAGACAAGTCTATGAGACTTCCCGCAGCTTTGCTCCTGGACCTGGCCAAGTTGGCCATTAACAGGTCCAGGCAATGGCCTAAAAGACAAGCTTGTTGTTCCTGACTATTGCACCTCTTTCGCAGTTACATCCGCGTTTTGGTGTCCTTGCCTACGAGCAAGACCTTTTCAGACCATTGGCGTCATGGAGGCTGGAGTGCATTATCAAACTGGATAATGATATTCTGATTTAGCTCATTGTTTCTGAAGTAGAAGTTTCCATTTGGCCTTTTGAGTTTGTGTTTGTTTTCAGTTTGGTGTCATGGTAGGAGGGCTGCTTTATTTTCTCTTTGTTCTGATTTTGGACCACGTGGAAAAGCCAAGGGGACTTTTATTTTATTCCATCATTGTCCGTGTCCCATATGTACTCACTGGGGATTGATGTGTTTGATATTTTATTTATTGCTGAAATGGGCTGGGGAACTTCCTTTGAACTTTAAACCATTGTTATCCCTTCCCAGGTGTGCTCGATGGGACAAAACAGAGGCGATTTATTTATTCAGGTGTTCATTTGTTTGTTTATTCATTTGTTTTCTCTGGTTTTGCTTGAGTTTAATTTCAACACTCTGAGGTCGCTGCCTAAAAAAGGGTGTCGGGGATGGAGTCAATATTGAGGTTTTTTTTTACTTGTTTATTTGTTTTTGTTTCTCCCAGAGAAATTTGGTCTTTATTT
>NW_025966720.1:0-33004 GCF_021869965.1 Rhincodon typus
GAAAGATACGTAAAGAGAATTAAAATCAAAATAAAAAGTGTGATTGACTTTTATGTCAAAATATTACAGAAATGAAAGAATATTAATTCTGGGAGGGGTAATGGTGGGCTGACTGACAGGGCCCATCGGATGACATATAGATACCCCATCTTGAGCATTTGTATGACTAAACTAGGAGGTGAAATTTTAACATTTAGGACAGTTAGTGTATGGGAAGAAAAGCTGAGGTAAGACTTAGATGGTGTAGGAGTCTGTTAGGAATTGCAAAATTAAAAAAAAACACAAGTTAAGGAACCTAAATCTGGAACATACGGAAACTTAGAGAAAATTATGAAAGTAGATGAACTGAAAAATAATGTAGGTAATATTCTGGTCACCTCAATCAGGTGGCATGACTTACTGGTTCCGTTATGGCCTTGACCGTATATCAGGGGTGGGGTATATATATATATATATATATTTAATGGTTGGTCCCCAAAGGCCACTGCAATAATTAACTTGATGATACACCCTATTGTTGTGTTCTTTGCATTGATGATAGTTATTTTCATTATAGTTTTTATCTTCTAGTGTAGGTTGCATCCTCTTATGATATGCCCTTGCTCAGCTATTGCTGACTTGCGTCAACATCTGCGATTGCAACATGCGATGTCGAATATCACCAAAGGTGGAATGTATAGAATGAACCAAAGGGCTAAAAGTTAATGATAATAGTCGATAGCTGCATGAGAAAATAGATTGTATAGGATGACCTGAAAAGCTAAAATTGTTGATGATATTCGACAAGCTGCATGACCTTGAATGAGTCCTGTGAACATTCCTGTATGTGCTGAAGTGGGCATAATCAACGTGTTTTTCTGTTGTTGTTTCCTCTGTGCCTTGCTGTTTGTTACACTATATAAAAGAGAGAGTTTCATTCCATGTCACTGGACTTCACCTTGGACTGGGATCGTGAACAGTGCCAGGAGGTTTAGGGTTAGCCTCCAGACCAGCCGTCAATTGAGATGTACCTGATGGACAGAAGGGCATGAGGCTTATTGATTTTTTTCTTCTCTTTTTCATTCTTTTTATTTACTATTAAATTTTCCTTTCTTTTGTTGTATTTTATTATTACTCAATAAATCTTCATATTTAAGCAAATTGCTGTTGTCGAGCAATCTCTTAATCACATTTAACCAAATCTGAAAAGAATCACTTGGATGCAGTTTGTGATCCAAGACACTACCCGGGGTCCAGAGTCCCTCCATGCCAAGTATTATTTCTCCCAGCTACCAGACATAAACGAAAATCTCCAGTTACCTTGTTCTTAGAGCATCCAACCCAGAAACCTATCAAGCTGACACAATATCTTCACCTAACTAGTAGCCTGTATATCAGTCAGCTGTCATCCGATTTACCTGATTCCTTAACTTCATATGCCTCTGGCAACCCAGCCTATCAGCATGCTAACACATTTACACTCTACACTTACCCATTGACAGCAGCTGTCTAAGTGGCAAACTGCACCTCTAATTTGCAGAATAGTACAGCTGACTCCTGTGAAAAACGGGATATGTGTTATTTCCTCTTCTACTTCATCATTACGAAGGAGCTGTCAGAATTGAAGTGCAATTCCCCTCTGAGGGAGACCTGAGTGGAATCTCCTTTAAGAAATATGGATCTCCCTTCTTCATAAGAAAGAACGATTGGAATGGCAGTTTGTTTGGATCATGCATATTGATGTTATGAGGCACAACGACTCTGCAGCAGAACACGGAATTCGTATTTCATCCCTAATTTAATTCTTTCACGCACCTCCATGGCTTCCAGCAATAAAGAAATAAAAACATTCTGTCCTGGGTACACCCATAGGCTCTAACTACTTTTGCCTTTTAGTGGGAAATATGAAATAGTCTTTGTTATGTTTCTGCTCTAAGAATCAAATTCACCTCTTTTCAAAATGCATGGTTGAGTCGATTGGTGCCGTTTCCTGCTGGCACAATGCTCTAGGAAATGATGATAAAATTGAGTCGGAGTTTACTTTTCGGACACTTTCATTTGATCAATTTTCAACTTTTCCATTTCCATTCCAGGTTTTCAGGCATAGACTTCAGAGGACACGCTATGATCGCTATTTTCCAGTATTCAATTCCCTCAGTGATCTATATTGATAGGGCTTCCAAACATGGTTTGTTTTAATTTGATTTATTATTGTCACATGTACCGAGATGCAGTGAAAAGTTTTGATTTGCATGCAGTGTAAGTAGATCACACTTCACAAAGTCCCTTCGGATAATAGAACACAGCAAAGTTGCTGCAGAGAAGGTGTACAAAGAGCAGGCTCAACATTAACTTTAAAATCTGAGAAGTTCATTCAGGAGTCTACTAACAGTGAAGAAGACACAGTTATTAAACTTGTAGGTACGTGTGTTTAAGCCTGAGGGAAAAAAGTTGGAAGAAAATATCATGGGGATAACAGGAGTCTTTAATTATGTTGGAGCCCTTCCTAGGCAGCGAGAACTGTAGATGGAGTAAATGGATTTAACGTTGGCCTGCGTGATGAACTGGGCTGTGATAACAACTTTCTGTAGTTTCTTATGCTCCTGGGAGGAGACGTTGCCATACTAAGCCATTATTCCTCCTGACAGAATGCTTTCTATGGTGCATCTATTCAAAATTATTAAGATTTTTTATGGGCATGCTGAATTTCCTTAACTTCCTGAGGAAGTGGAGAAAAACTGAAAGAACTGTGGATGCTGCAAATCAGGAACAAAAACAGAAGTTGCTGGAAAAGCTCAGCAGGTCTGGCAGTATTTATGAAGAAAAAATAAGAGTTAACGTTTCGGGTCCTGGGACCAGACCAGAGTTCTGAGGAAGGGTCGCCGGACCCGAAACGTCAACTCTGATTTTTTTCAACACAGATGCTGCCAGACCTACTGAGCTTTTCTAGGAACTTCTGAGGAAGTAGAGACATTATTGTGCTTTCTTGACCGCAGTGTCAACGTGGGTGGGCCAGCAAAAACTGATGACGATCATCACTTCCAGGAACTTGACATTCTCGAACATCTCCACTTCAGCATCATTGATGCAAACAGAAGCATGCACTCCACGTTATGACCTGTAGTCAATGACTAGTTCTTTCATTTTTCTGACGTTAAGGGAGAGGTTGTTATTTTTATACCAGGCCAGTAAGCACTCTATCTCTTTCCTGTATTCTGTCTCATCAACGTTTGAGATCCGACCCACAACGATGGTGTCATCAGCAAACTTGTAGATGGAGTTAGGGCGGAATTTTGCCACACAGTCAAGTGTGTATTAATGGTACAGAAAGGGGCTGAGTACGCAGTCTTGTGCGGTGCCAGTTTTATAAATTATCATGGAGGTGGTGTTGCCTATCCTCACTGATTGCAGTCTGTGGTTCAGGAAGTTGAGGACTCAGTTGCAGAGAGTGGAGCAGATACCTAGGTCTTGGAGGTTGGAGATTATTTTCAGTTGGAATTATGGCCTTAAAGGCAGAATGCAGTCGGTCAGTATGAACCACACGTTCCAGGGATGAGTGTAGAGCCAGGAAGATGGCATCTGCCATGGAATTGTTGCAACGGTAAGCAAATTGCAAGGGATCTACGCACTTCGGAGGCTAAAGTTGATGTGAGCCATCATTAACTTCTCAAAACAATTCTAACTATGAAGGACAGAACCACCGGGTGGTGTTCATTCATGCACACTAAACGAGTTCTCTTTGGCACTGGGATCAAGGTGATCTTCTTGACGTAGGTGGAGACTTCACATCATAGTAAGGACAGGTTAAATTGTCTGCGAATACTCCCGCATTACCACACTTGGGGACTCCATTTGGGCCTAATCACTTTCCATGAGTTTACTCTCAAAAAGACCAATCCGACATCATCAGTGGTGACTGAGGAAACAATTGCATCTGAGTTTGTCGAGGCAGATGACATTGTTTCCTCGACCTGCTGTTAGAAATGAGCATAAAGTACATTTAATTCATCAGTGAGGAGCATACTTTTGTCAGTTATTCTCTTCTGCTTCACTTTGTAGCCTATAATGTCATGTGAGCCTTGCCACAAATGGCACGTGTTTGCGTGGTTAGTTTTTGTCTATAGCTTAGTCACTATTGCTTCTTGGTGCCTCTAAGGACTTTACAGGGATCACATCCTACTGGCTTTGTAACTAGTGTATTCAATTCATCAATTTTCAAATTTTCTGTTGTTAGTGGCCAGATGAATTCAACATCCATGTTAGATCTTCCGATCTATCTTGAATTTTTCTGACCAGATATTTCCAAGTGAACATGCTAGCCAGAACCTAGAGACGTATTTGTCCGATTCCTCTTTCCACAGCAATTCCCATCTCCCAGAACCACAACATATTCGAACTTTTCTACACCTTTTCCCGCATTGACTGCCAGAATCGATGCATCATCTTTTGCACTTAAAATATATCCAGTACATTTTCACCTCCAAATATAAATCGTTGCCCACTTATGTATTTCAACTTGCTATTAAGCCAAACCACTTTTGGCTCCTCTGCAATTTTACTCACAGCACTGTTCATTCTGCACCGCCTCGTCCAGAGGAAATGCTAGCTTTCCTTCTCTCTCAGTTCTTCTCACTATCCAAGACTCCAAGCATTCCTTCCAGAAAAGATGATTTAAACGCCAGTCTTTCTCTGGTGAAAAGTGTGCTTGCTCCTCAATATGTAGCTGTCATTGTTTTGTGGATAACAAACGCAGATTCAGTTATCATTTTATGAAGTACATCCTCTCAAACTGCAAAATATAGCCCTATGATGCTTAGTGTCTTTTCACTTACCACTTCAGTTCTCTGCTCCGTTACCTTTGGACTTTCTACAATGTTAAATTGCTTCTGGCCATCTCTTTCTCATCGAAGATGCAATGCTTACAACACTCCACTCTAAGTAATCAACAGGTAATCCTCAACTCAAACAAACAAAAAAGACACGAATGCCTGACTGTCCTTCAGCAGCTGCCACTACTGTTAGAAACATACAGGCAGGTCATTCTGGTTGTGACTTGAACTACATCATTGAAAAGTTTGGATGGCCCATTAGATTCGCATGTGAAGTGGTCTTCTCATTTACAATCCAAACGTAATCTGTGAAAGAGATCATTTGCAGTTGGCTTCAGCTATCCTGTTCTGGAGTTGGATGGGAGAGGGACAGAAGTGAAAGGTGAGCTGCGATGCAACTGATGAAGATTAGATGCGTTGCTTCATTCCAAGATATGGTTCATATTTGTGCTTGAAGTCTTCTTGGGCAGGTAGGCAAACTTGAAACCAATTATTACGTTAGACAACAACCGCATTCCAACCTGGCAGCACTAATACTAAAGCCAAAGGTTTGGCTGTGGGACATACAAGTTTAAAGGAAAGCTGATAACACCAGCAAATTTTGTGGAACTCCAAACGGAATTCAAAGGTAGTATAACAGTGATACCCCTCTCAGGTTTCCCAACCAGCAGGTGAAAAAGTGATCAAGTTGAACAGAAAAAGTCCATCGTCCTTAGGATGCTTAGAATAAGAAAGAGATTGTGGAATGAAGAAGGCAATGCAGAATTGCAGATGAGGAGGCTAATATCGAGAAGCATATCCTCTTAATGAAGAGTCACTAGGCCTCGTTTACTTTTTACATGGAGATGTCAATGCTTCACTTCCACTCTTTACTCCATTGAGGAAGACGAGATGTGGTTCACATGTCTTGCAAATAAAAGAGAAAATCAAAGAGATAGGTCTATGTTCAGCAGCCTGAAGAACGAAAACGATTCCTTAGTCATGATGTTACAGCCAATGATACGAAGCATCGTCAAGTGCTTTTATGCCAGATCATATGACCTGAATTCCAGGCAGCATAGAATCGCAATTAAACCTGAACTCTACCATGGTGGTCTGAAATGACAGTAGGCATCAGTTTCTTGAGAAACATGAGACACATTTATATCCCTTGTATCCAGATCCCTTCTACAACTGAGGCAGACTCCCATTGATTTTTTTTTTTTCTTTTTTTTTTTGAAATGACTGTTCCCAAGTTCTGATTGCTGGGAAGCTGAGATGAGATTTGAATTCCTGATGAGCTGGAACATGAAACCATTCACTATATCAGTTCAATTAATGTCACGGAGATCATCAGACAATGCTCAAAATTCTCAAAGAACAGAAAAGTGTCTTTTTTTTTTCTATTCATTTTTGTGGGATGTGGGCATTGCTGGCTGGCCAGCATTTCTTGTCCATCCCTAGTTGCCCTTGAGAAGGTGGTGATGAGCTGCCTTCTTGAACAGTGGGATTCTGATTCAGTTTCCCGAAGAGTTTTCACTATAAAGTAAATCTAAACACATGGATTTCTGAAACAAAATCCAAAACTGCTGCTAAAACTCTGCAGGCTTGGCAATATCTTGGAAATAAATCAAAGTTGACGTGTTGGATCCCGTGACTCTTGTTCAGAATACTTTCTGAAGAGGTGGGGGGGAGGTGGTGCGGGTGGATGTACATTCTAATTCCTCACGTTGTTCCGCACATGAAAACCTAGCAATGTTTCCCAAACTCCCATGGCAAATCTCAGCCTTTCATCATTTCCAGGTATTAGGATGTGTACGGAGATTCTCGACAGTGGGGTGGTTCAATTTGTAGCAAACACAGGTAAACGAGAAAAATTCATGAAGCTTTCTATGATTGAAGGGTTGCACATGTTTGGGGTGGCAGCGTAATGGCTGTAGTTTGATAGAGCAGATAGGGAGAAAGTGTTTCCACTGACGAGTGCTAAAAATTAGATGACTGGAACTGAAAATAACTCAAGGAAAGCTAGTCTGCGAGTTCTATATGTATTTGTTTGTGATCTTTGTATCAACTGAGACAAAGAACCTTATACTGGGCAGATATTTTCAGTGCATTATAAGACTTGTTATTTATTCAAGTCTCAACGCATATCCTCAATAGTGATTCTGCCTAATTTAAAGAAAGTCCACTTTACCTAAAATATTAGTATCCCCTAATTACTGGATACACGAATAATCACTTTCCAGATCTCAGAGTTTAATGCCAGTGCTAAAACTTAAGAAGTGGTAGGGATAAACATGAAACACTGTCAAGAGGATTCGGAACAGAAAGAGGCCTATCATTGAATCGTCATTTCTTAAATCTCAGTTATGGTATCGCTTGTCTCTGTCTTTCGGAACAGACATTAATGTTAGTGACTGTATGAGAGAGTGAATCACTAGCTTGACCTTCATCTGTAAATACATGCATTCACGTTGTTGACTGAATGACCTGCCAATTGTTCTGGTGCTTTTAAAGGTGAACATGTTTGTTCAGAATGTCATAATGATCGAAGCATTCTGCTTTTATGGTTGTTGACTGGCTCGCTGAGCTGGCTTGTTTTCGTTCAGACGTTTAGTCACCATGCTAGGTGACATCACCAGTGAGGCCTCCGATGAAGCGATGTCATTCTACTCCACATGGAATTTGTGCCGTCTGTTCTGTTATGGGAGTAGTGTCATTTCTGGTTTTGATCTGAATGAGTTTGTATACGGGGTCCAATTCTACATATTTGTTGATTGCATTACAGGTGGAGAACCATGCCTCTAGGAATTCCTGCGCGTGCCTATGTTTGGCTTGGGCTACTATGGTTACCTTGTCCCAGTTAAACTGATGGTCTTCATTGTCTGAGTGTACTGATATTATTCCTCACAAGGATTAAAGATCCATTCCCACAACATGCAGAACCAATGTGGTTTATAAAACACCATGCAACGACTGCCACAAACTTTACATCGGACAGACAGGAAGGAAACTCGTCATCAGAATACATAAACGTCAGCTAGCAGCAAAATGGCATGACTAACTTTCCTTAATATCAGTACATTCAGACAACGAAGTTGAACTGGGATAAGTTAATCATAGTAGTCCAAGCCAAACATAGACATGCACGGAAATTCCTAGAGGCATGGTTTTCCACCCGTAATGCAATCAAGAAACATATAGAATTGGACTCCATATATATAAAACCATACAAATCAAAACTGGAAATGACGCTATTCACCATAACGGACCAAATTCCAAGCAGAGTAAAACGAAACGACATGGCTTCATCAGCGGCCTCACTGATTACGTTACCTAGCGTGGTGACGAAATGTCTGATCAAAAACAATGCAGCTCGGCGAGCAAGTGAACAATCACACCCAGAAACCGAGCTACAAATCTTTGCTAAATCTTTATTCTGCCTTTGCTTGTGTTAAGGGCTGTCCACGGCTGAGAGCAGCACAGGTTGGCTGAAGGGCTACCCATTACTTAAATCAACACAGTATGGCCGAAGGTTGTTTTAGAAAGCTTAGAATAATATCTTGCTTGGTGTAGTTCCTGTAAGTTAGAACAATGGTAACCGAAAGGGTTCAGCCCAAGAATAACAAGGATGTGGCTAGGACTGGTGGGTTTGAGTTATGGGGTTGGGCTGAATAGACGGGGGCATTTTTCCCTGGAGCGTCAGAGACTGATGTTTGCCCTTATAGACTTTTATAAAATAATCAGGGGCATGGACAGGAGGAATAGCCAACATCTTTTTTTCCAGGGTGGGGGAGTCGAAAATGAGACTATTCAGACTTCTAGGTTTCAGGGTGGCCCACAAACCAACAACCAACCTGCGACAGCTACTGACGAGCATAAAGGATCCCATAATCACAACCACTAAATCTAACGTAATATACAAAACACCATGCAAGGACTGTGAAAAACATTACATAGGCAAAACTGGAGGAAAACTGACAATAAGGATACATGAACACCAACTAGACACAATGGGACACGACCAATTCTTACTGGTCTCAATGCACATGGACAAAGAAGGACTCAAATTCGACTGGGACAACATATCCATAGTAGCACAAGCCAAACAGAGACATGCCAGGGAATTCCTGGTGGCCTGGCATTCCAACCAGAACTCCATCAACAAACAAATTGAACTGGGCCCGATATACAAACCACTGAAAAACAGAACCGGAAGTGATGCCAACCACTCCAGCAAGCCGAGGCATATAAATAATAAGCAGGACAGAACACCAACACTTCACCGGAGACGCACTGACGATGTTAACTAGGAGGGTGACGAAACGTCTGCAATCAAACACGCTGGCTCGGCGAGCATGTCTACAACTTCACGGGCACACATCTGCAGTTGCTTACGTGGGAACCATTAGATAAAAGTGTTCCACACACTGATAAAAGAATTCATGGTCTGGGATCTATTATAAACAGTTTACTTAACATTTTCAGATTATCATGGATTTAGATTCCGAATTAATTATCGGCAGCTCTAATATACACGGTGCGGTCATGGGAAAGTTTGAAGTAGTCCCTGAGCTGCCCATCACTGATCGCTTAGTCACGTGAACAATTTGTTTGGAGTATATGTAGTTATCAATATATAATTATGCGGCAGCACACATAATAGAAGTCAAAGGAATAGGTTGGACTAAAGCGCAAAGTGTGGTTTCCCATGGTATGGACTGTGTGCACTGTTTGTTTTTGAACATAGCAGCATAGATCCGACCACGTGTGTTGTATTGAGTTTTGTTTTGTGGATCTTTGTGACCTGCCCGTTTGCTACCCCTCTATCCCCTATATATCAAAGGTCATGACAGAAGGAGAATTATATTGATGAGCTGAGAGAGCCCTCGTACGATTTTTAACAGGCAGGAATAACAAATAAATTGATCAAAATGTGAAGGAAAATGGAATCCCACAGACCCATCTCGTATGCAAAGAGGGTTGTGGGATAAAGAAAGGAAAACATAAGGGTCATAAGGTCTTAATAATCGTACCATGAGCTAAGGTGGAACCAACAAAATGTTAAAGAAGCAGAGAATTGGCAAAGCAATACCAACAGAGCCAGTGTTTCAGCCTTTGAAACAAGTCAAATTTCCCCGCTTTCTGAAGGGGAGGTTTTCTTTTAATTCATTTGTGGATGCGGGCGTCACTGGCTGACCAGCATTTATTGCTCATCCGTAGTTGCACTTGAGAAGGTGTCTGTGAGCTACCTTTTTGAGTTTTTGACCGACAATTCCATTATGGAGGGAATTCCAGGGTACTGACCGAGTGATAATGAAGGAATGGCAATATATTTCCTTGTCTGCACGGTGACTGGCTTGGAGGTGAACTTGAAGATGGTGGTGTTCCCATGTATCTGCTGCAATTGTGCTTCGAGATAGAAGTGTTCGTAGGTTTGGAAGCTGCTGTCTGTATATGTTTGGTGCATTTCTTAATGATATTTGATGGAGATGAAAATAACTGGAATGTAAAACTTGGGGGAGCCACAGAGTGTGGCTGGTGCCAGGGGAATGGATTCTTGTCAAGCGAGACCGCTGCTTCAGTTAAGCTGGGATACATTTCTCCTATCCTAGATAAACACAAAAACTCGGAAATAGCAGGGCTGCCCGCAAGGGGATCATTCCTGCTGCTACCGCCTTACTCCCCCTTTCAAGATATTCCAGCTCAACCCACACAGATTCGCATGACCTATGCGTCTTTGGCACCCACAGAGACATTAAAAATGTAAGATAAAACCTACTTTGAAACATAGGCGCAGTTCATAGACGTTCAAGCAGTAATTAGAAGAAATGTATATTTGCCACGATTTACTTATAAGGGATTTTGCCGCGTTAATTCGTACGAAGATACCAGAGCCATATTGGGAGCACCTATTACAGCAGCATCAAGATGGAACTTGGTTTCTTGTTTTACTGCAAGCACTTAAGTACAGCAGCTGGTGTATCAGACTTCCAAGGCATATAGAGTGGTACTGCATGGAAACAAACCCTTCTGTCCAACACGTCCATGCTGACCAGACATGCTAAATTAATCTTGTTTCATTTACCAGCATTTGACCCACATTCCTCTAAACGTTTGCAATATCCACCATCAAGAATTGCTCCTAAAGGACATAGTTGTTAGACTGGGTATGCGGCAGGTGGTGAGGGAACCAATAAGAGTGAAAAACATACCTGACCTTATCCTTACCAATCTATCAGTTGCAGATGCATCTTTCCATGACAGTGTTGGTAAAATTGACCAACACATAGTCCGTGCGGAGACGAAGTCCCGCCTTCACATTGAAAATAACATCCATCATATTGTGTGGCACTGTCACCATGCTAAATGGGACAGACTTTGAACAATTCTAGAATTCAGGACTGGGCATCCACGAAGCTCTATGGCCCATCAACAGCAGTAGAATTGTACTACAGCATAACATGTAATCTCATGGCCTGGCATATCCCCCACTCAACCATAAGCATCAAGCGAGGGGATCAACCTTAGTTCAATAGAGAGCTCAGGAACGCATGGCAGGAGCAACAGCTGGCACACCTGAAGATGAGGTGTCAACCTGCTGAAGCCACCAAACAGGACTACTTGCATGCCAAACAGTACAAGCAGCAAGTGATTGAGGGAGCTAAGCAATCCCACAACCAACGGATCAGATCTAAGCTCTGCAGTCCTGCCACATCCAGTCGTGAATGGCGATGGGCGATTAAACAACTCACGGGAGGAAGATGCTCCACAATTATCCCCATCCTCAATGATGGAACAGCCCAGCACATCAGTGGAAAAGATAAGGTTGAAGCTTTTGCAGCAACCTTCAGCCAGAAGTGCCAAGTGGATGATCCATCTCGGTCTCCTCCAGTGGTCTCCAGCATGACAGATAACAGTCTTCAGCCAATTCAATTCAGTCCACGTGATTCCAAGAAACTGTTGGCGACACTGTATTTTTCTTTATTCATTCATGGGATGAGGGCGTTGCTGATTAGGCAGCATTTATTGCCCATTCCTAATTGCCCAGAGGGCAGTTAAGTCAACCATATTGCTGTGTGTCTGGAGTCACGTGTCGGTCAGACTCGGTAAGGATGGCAGTTTCCTTCCTGAAAGGACATGAGTGAACAAGATTTTTTTTTTTGGCAATCGACAATGGATTCATTGTCATCATTAGATACTATAAAGGCTACAGATCCTGACAATGTTCTGGAAATAGTACTGTAGACTTGTACTCCAGAACTTGTCGCTCCCCGAGTCAAGCTGTTCCAGTCCAATTACAGCACTGTAACCTACCCAACAATGTGGAAAATTGCCCAAGTATGTCCTGTACATAAAAAGAACAGGACAAATCCAACCCGGCCAATTACCGCCCTGTTGGTCGACTCTCAATCATCAGTAAAGTGATGGAAGGTGTCATCAACAGTGCTATCAAGCAGCACCTGCTCAGCAATAACTTGCTCAGTGATGCCCAGTTTGGGTTCTGCCAGGGCCACTCAGCTCCTGATCTCATTACTGCCTTGGTTCAAACATGGACAAAAGAGCTGAATTTCAGAGGTGAGGTGATAGTGACAGCCCTTGACATCAAGGCTGCATTCGACTGGGTGAGGCATCAAGGAGCCTTAGCAAAACTGGAATTAACGGTTATCAGATGGCAAACTGTTCAATGGTTGGAGTCATAGCTGACGCATGGGAAGATGGTCGTGGTTGTTGGAGGTTAGTCATCTTAGCTCCAGGACATCTCTGCAGGTTTTGTTCAGGGTAGTGTCTTGGCACAATCATCTTCAGCTGTTTCATCATTGCTTTTCCCTCCATTAAAAGGTCAGAAATGAGAATGTTCGACGATGATTGCACAATGTTCAGACCATTCGTGACACCTCAGACACTGAAACAGTCCATGTCCAAATGCAACAGAGTCTGGGCAATATCCAGTCCTGGGCTGACAAGTAGCAAGTGACATTCGTGCCACACAAATGCCAGGCTAGGACCATCACCAATAAGAGACAATCTAACCACCGCCCATTGACATTCAACGGTGTTACTATCACTGAAATCCCCACTATCCACATCCTAGGAGTCATCATGGATCAGAAGCTCAAGTGGACTCGACACATAAACACAACGGTTACAAGATCAGGTCAGAGGCTAGCAATACTGCATTGAGTAATTCACCCCCTGACTCTTCAAAGCCTGTCCACCATCCAAAAGACACAAATCAGGAGTGTGATGGAATACTCCCGACTTGTCTGGATTAGTGCAGCCCCAACAAAACTCAAGAAGCTTGACACTATTCAGGACAAAGCAGCCCACTTGACTGGAACCACATCCACAAATATTCACTCCATCAGCCATTGACGCACCTTAGCAGCAGTGTGTACGATCCACAGGATGTACTGCAGAAATTGACCAAAGATTCTCGGACAGCACTTTCCAAACCCATGACCACTCCTCTTTGTCAAAACTTTAAACCACTTCCATCTAGAAAGAGCAGGGTAACAGATATAAGGGAACACCACCATATTCAAGTTCCCCTCCAAGCTACTCACCATCCTGACTTGGAAGTATATGGCTGTTCCACGACATTCCTCAGAACCTTACCATTTTTACTGTATACGTCCTATCTTATATTCACATCCTAACCATTTATACAAATAACAGAAATCAATGGCGCCAGCACCAATCCTTGCAGCACGCTGCTGGTCACAGGCCTGCAGTCCGAAAAGCAGCTCTCCAAGACCACCCTCTGTCTCCTACCGTCGAGCCAGTTATCTATCCATATTACTGGTTCGCTCTGCATTGCATGCGATCTAACCTGGTTAAGCAGTCTACATCTGGAACGTGATTTAATGCCCTCCTGAAGTCCATATAGACCACATCCACCAATGTGCCTCAACAATCTTCTTCGTCACTTCTTCAGAACAACACAATCAAGTTAGTAAGACACAATTTCCCATGCACAAAGCGATGTTGAGTATCCCTAATCAGTCCTTGCCTTTCCAAATACATGTATAACCTGGATGTTACCAATACAATGCAAATGATCCCGGGAAATTGGAATCTTGGCTTGCGAATAGCAGTTCTGCAAGTACAATGGGTTTTTGAGTACTTGATCTTAAATAATTCTAATTTCCTGCAGTTCCTCAATTTCACTGGTCACCTTGTTCCCTAATATTTCTGGAAGATTTTGCTGCTTCCTCTGTGGAGACAGAACCAATGTATTCACCTCACCAAACAGAGATGGCCTCTGTCACTTTGTGAATATATCAGAGAATGGCACTCTGGCATGTGATGGATATGTCATCCACTCCTGCCCGGAAAGTTCCAGAATCAAACCAGTTCACTTCACGGCGAGTATCAGTGCTCTGCCTGGTCTGAGACTACAGTTTATACTGAAGGAGGCGACACAGCTCTGTGACTTCCTCATTGTTGAATCAAGCTGGAGACACACATTGTACTTGGAATAGGTACAACATTGTAAGATATTCCTGGTCATCATCGTACATAGGCGGTTGTTCGCACACAATGACGACTCCCTTCCACTCTCACTGCGAGTCCATAGGTGCCTGTACAGAACTATGTGGCTTCCGTAGACTCTGTTACAATTGGGGCAAAAGTTGGTCACAGGAAAGGTGGTGGGCTGTTGGTGAAAGAGCATGCTCCTTTCACTGTTTTTAATTGGCTTCCAGTATTTTTTTTTTCCTGACAGATGTGGTTGATTCCTTCCCGAATGATCCCCCAATACTTTGGACAGCCTGGATCATTGATGCCCAGGTGTCGGTGGGAATGCCGCACTTCGCTAATGAGACCTTGAGGTTATCACTGAAACCCTTCTTCTGTCCACCTGGGGCTCGCCTGTTGTTTCAGAGCTGGGAGTAGAGCACCTGCTTGGGGAGTCTTGTGTCAGTCATGTGGACGACGTACTCAGCCAACTGCAGTCGATCAAGGATAGTCAGTGCCTCGATGTTGGGGATGTTGACCTGGCTGAGGATGCTGGTGTTGGCGTGACTGTCTTCCCAGCGGATTTGCAGGTCTTGCGCAGGCAGCATTGGTGGTACTGCTCCAGTGCCGTCTCAGAGCCAGATAGGAGTGCGGGAACCGCTATAGCTCTGGAAATAATAATCTTGATGTTGTCTTTGAACACGTATTTCTTCAGGTGGTTGGAGGTCGCGCTAGCACACTGGAGGCATCATCAATATTTTCTTTGGTAAACAGGACACTTTCGAGCGATTGGAAGTGGTCAACGTTCTCTAAGGCCTTCCCGTGGACTCTTGATCGGGGAGGGCTTCACAATGCCAAGCCAGCTTAGTTGACAACTTTCATCATGGATGTTCAAGGTGAAACCCATGCTCTCTTATACTCTGTAAAAGTGATGACAATAGTCTGGACTACATCTGAGGTTGTACACAGGCAAGGATCATCTATATATTGCACCTCGATGACATTGCTGCAGCAGATGGTATTCCCCGCTGAGGCATTGAAATGCAGCGGCAAAGAGTTCCTGATGCAGCTACACACCCTGTTTTACTTATCTGGAAAGAAGAGAGCATCCTGGGAGAGCTTCAAGATGTCGCAGTTGTGAAAAAAAGGGAACAAGACCAACTGTGGTAACTACAGGGGAATTTTCCTACTATTGACCATTGAAAAATTCATCGCGATGATCCTGGTCAACCGTCTCCTCCCCGTGGCTGAGGAACTCCTCCCGGAATTGTAGCGACTTTCGTCCACAGAGGGGCACAACGAACATAGGCAGTACTGTGTTTCAGTGGTTAGCACTGCTGTCTCACAGCGCCAGGAACCCAGGTTCTGTTCTATCCTCCAGCGACTGTCTGTGTGGAGTTTGCACATTCTCCCCATGTATGCGTGCGTTTCTTGTGGGTGCTCCAGTTTCCTTCCACAATCCAAAGATCTACAGGCGAGGTGGATTAGCCATGCTAAATTGCCCATTGCGTTCAGGGATGTGTAGATTAGGTGGGCTATAGGGGGATGGGTCTGGGTGGGATGCTCTGAGGGTCGGAGTGGACTTGTTGGGCTGAAGGGCCTGTTTCCACTCTGTAGGGATTCTATATCTATATGGTGTTCACCACACGACTGCCTCAGGAGAAAAGTGATTAAATGAATGTACCCTTGTACATGGCCGCCTACGACCTTACAAAAGCATTTAATACGGTCAACTGGGAAGCATTATGGCACATCTGTCTCTGCTTTGGTTACACCACAAAGTTTGTTACCATCCTTCATCTGCTACACGATGAAATAGAAGTTGTGGAAATGATAAATAGCTCCAACACCGATCCATTACCCATTTGGACCGACGTCAAGCAGAGCTGCGTCATTGTCCCAACACTGTTCGAGATCTACCTCGCTGCAATGCTTCACCTCCCCACTGGAGTGGAGCCACCGAGAGTACCAGCAGGAAATTATTCAATCTCCACCACCTTCTAGCCAAAACCAATCAGAGAATAGTGCAGCGCCCTGCACCTCCCTGCTTGCAGATCTTACCGTCTATGCAGTCTCTCCTCCATTTGTTAGACATATTGCAGACCCAAACACATTGTAAATCCAGTGCTCATATGTCGTCCAGAGTGAGGTTCACCAGGCCCTCAGGTCTCTCTGAACGAATTCAGCAGTTAACAACACAAACCAATAAAACCATCCACAGAACCTCCATTGACTTTCCAACAACAGGAACAAATCAGGTCTGTGTGCACCCACTCAGTGTTGAAAATGCTTCCCTCTCCTCAGTTTCTTTTCCTGGCTGATAAACGGTTGCATCCCAGTGACATTAAATATTAACAGTTCTGCTGTCCACAGAAGTTGTTAACAATGTAACTGCACAATTTTCTGCACCTCAGTCACGATAAATGCAACACCACTATTCCCAGTGAAGATGATTGGAAATGCGAAGGAGACGATGGCCTAAATGTATTATCTTTGGACTATTAATCCAGGGAGCCAGGTATTGGCCCAGACCCCGGATTTGAATCCCACCACAGCAGAAGGTACAATTTGAATTCAATAAACTATCTGGAATTAACAATCTAGCAAAACTATGAAAACATCGGTGGTAGTCTGAAAAACCCATCTGGCACACGATTGTCTTTCAGGGAAAGAAATCGGCCATATTCACCTGGTCTGGCCTACCTGTGACGCCAGACGCACAGTAATGTGTTTGACTTTCAACTGCTGTTTGAAAAAGGCAAGCCAGCCACTCAGTTATAGAGACACAGAGCTGTACACCATGGAAACAGACCCTTCAGTCCAACCCATTCATGCCGACCAGATATCCTAAATTATACTAGTCGTATTTGCCAGCATTTGGCCCCTATCCCTATAAAAAGCTTTCTATTCACATACCCATTCAGATACCTTTCAAATGTTGCAATTGTCCCAGCCTTCATCACTTCCTGTGGCAGCTTATTCCATATATGCATCTCTTCTGAATGAAAATTTGACCTTAGGGAATTTTTTAATCTTTCCCTTCTCGCCTAAATCTATGCCCTCTAGGTTTGGACTCACCAACTCAGGTGCAAAAGATATTGGCTATTCATGCTATCCATGCTCCTAAGGATTTTATAAATCTCTGTAAATTCACCCCTCAGTCTCCGACTCTCCAGGGAAAATAGCCCCAGTGTACTCAGCCTCTCGCTATAGCTCAAACCTCCAACCCTGACAACATTCTTGTAAATCTTTTCTCAATGCTTTCAAGTTTCACAACATCCTTCCGATAGTGGGACACAAGAATTGAATGCAGTATTCCAAAAGTGACCTAACCAATGTCGTTTACGGCGCAACATGACCTCCAACTCTAATACTCATTATACTGACCAAAAAAGGCAAGCATGCCAAAAGTCTCCTTCACTATATCTACCTCGGACTCCACCTTCAAGGAACTATGAACCTACACTCCAAGGTGACTTTGTTCAGCAACAGTCCCGAGGAGCTTACCATTAATTGTATAATTCCTGCTCCGATTTGCCTTTCTAAAATGCAGCACCTCAATTTATCTAAATAAAACTCCATCTACCACCTCTTGGCACATCAGTCCATCGACCCATCTGATCAAAGTCCCATTGTACTCTGAGGTATCCTTCTTCGCTGTCTACTATGCTTCCAGATTTGGTGTCATCTGCAAACTTACTAATCACAACTCCTAAATTCACATCTAATTCATTTATATAAATTTATAAAAACAGTGAACACAGCACTGATCCTTGTGGCACTGGTTACAAATTCCAGTCTGAAAAGCAACCCTCCAACACCACCCTCTGCCTTTTTGAGCCAGTTCTGCATCTAAATAGCTAGTTCTCCTTATATTCCATATGATCTAACCTTGCTAACCTATCTATCATGAGGAACCTTGCCGAACGCCTTATTGAGGTCCATATAGATCACGTCCACGGCTCTGCCTTCATCAATCCTCTTTGTTACTTTTCAAAAACTCAGTCAATTTAGTGAGATATGATTTCCCACACACAAAGACATGTCCAATATCCATGCCTGCCCAAATGCAGTTAAATCCTGTCCCTCAGGATTCCCGCCAATGAATTGTTCACCACTGACATCAGGATCACCAGTCTATAACTCCCTGCATTTTTCTTGGCACCTTTCTTTAATAGTGGCAGCATGTTAGCCAACCTCCAATTGTCTAGCCTTTCACCCATGGCTATCAATGACACAAATATCTCTTCAAGGGGCCCAGAAATCACTTCCCTAGCTTTATATCAACTGCTGCAATGTCTAAAAAAAAAGAATCCAGACAGACCTGGGAACTGGAAACTTACAACAAGCAGACTGCAGTGGTTCAAGAAGACAGTTCAGCAACACCTTCTCAAGGCTAACTAAGAAAGGTAAATAAATGCTGGCTGAGCCAGCAACACTTATTTCTCATTAATGAATAAAAGAAGATGACCACACTCAGAGAAGGTACACAGAGGGGACATAACTCACTTTAAACAGGGATTTGTACATATACCTATAGCGGCATGATATTCAGGAATATGTAAAAAAGGCGAAAAATAAATGAGATTAATCTCACATTTTATTTCCATCCTTGTTGATCATCAAGAATCCATTTGCTTCTTTTTTTTTCTATCTATTTCTTTTTCCACCTATTCAACTCATCCTTTTCCCCTTCAGTACACACGGCCCTGTCACCAGCATCTATCACATTATTTCCCAACTGCTTTCCGTTCTGATATGTGACCAGTGGACTCGAAACTGTTTTTTTGTCGACAGAGGCTCCCAAACCTGCTCAGTTTTCCCAGCACATTACGCCTTTTTTTTGTTTCAGATCTCCAATATCTTTCTTTGTTTGATTTAAACTTTAATTTTGTTATTTCATGGGATTTTGATATCGCTAGCAAGGGCAGCATTTGTTGACCGTCACTAATTGCCCTTGACTGTGACCATTCCACAAGGCACTATAGAGTCAAGCACATTGTTGTGAGTCTGAAGTCACTCTTAGTCCAGACGAGGTAATAATGTTACATTTCTTTACCAAAGGTCGTCAGTGAAACAGGTAGATTTTTAGACAAGATGCTGCGGGTTTATGGTTACTATTAGCAAAATCTGTTTTTATTTTGATTCTTATTATTTGAATTTAAGTTCGACCATCGATTGTGGTAGGATTTGAAACCGTGCCTTTATTGTAATAACCTGTATCTTTGAATTACCCATCCAGCGACATTATTACTCTTACAGTGTTTCCCTGTCGTGAAGTAACTTTAGAGACAAGAGCAAGTTTGTGATTGAAATGTTTGTTACTAGAAAAGTGGCCGGTGGAAGGCTGGAACTGTAAAGTCTGAATTTTGTCAAGGTGTAGGTAATGGTTTATTCAGCAACAGCGCTGAGGTAGAGGTGGAGACTGGGAATATTACAGAGCTGGTAGTGGACAGTCTTGGCGGTGGAGAGAATACCGAGACATAAATCAGATCAGGACAAAAAGTATCCTCGTAATTGTGAACTGTATTGCTCTCAGATGTTTGTGAGGGAGGGGTCTGATATTTGTACATAATTAATGGAGTTTGTAATTGAAACTGAATATAGTACTTTCCGTCTTTGCCAAGAATTGAAAACGAAAAAAATCAATGAAGTTTACGGAATTAATAAATAGACAGAGGTACAGAGACTTACCAGGAACGCCAACAATAGCGAGGATGGGATAGTAGCCCACTTTAATAATCAACAGTAGACCGTATATCCGCCATGATAGTGTTGACCAAGGCGAAGAAAACCAGAAAAGACCAAAGGACAAATCCCTGTTTATTGTTGGAATATTCCAGTGCATTTTTCTCAGATTCTGATCCATCATTGAAACATTCCAGCCCATTCTTCTGAGTTTCTGATCTCTCCTCACACTGTCTCTGCAGCTGTTGATCCCTGTTAGTGTTGGAGGCAATGCATTTCATGCTACAATGGGACAGTGCATTGAAAGAAGCCCCTTACTTATTAGACAGGGAAATCCTCCAGTGACACAGCTAGAATCCACGGAGATTGACATCAGTCACAGTCACTGAACAAACAATTCCAGTTAACTCTTTTCACTACACCACTTCCAGTTCACAATAGTAACTGGACTGGATTGGTGCTGATATCGCTGGCTATTTGGTCTCATCTCCCATCATCATTTTCAGCAGTGAAGTCGGTGGTGAGGAGGAAGAATGGATGTTTTCTCTTCGCAGGCTGGATGATTCTCCTCCGTTGTCAATGTACAATGCTGTCACCACCTGCCTCCCCTCCCCCCAAACAAAACACAAAATCAAGAGGTTGTTACTGTGCTAATCTCTCCTCCACTAGAACAACCGTCAACCAAAAGTTTACCACTGGGCATAGTTGCCCTGACCACACACAAGAATATTGCATTTGTCTGGACGTTCCTCTCGCTGCTCTAATAAGGCAAATTTATAATGTCAACACAGAATGTGCTCAGTAACATTTTATAAAATAAATTGACAATCATCTTATTGCAATTAATTTGCTATAAAGCAGTAATATTTTCATTTTTGACTTAATTCCAAAGTCAAAGGTGGCATGTACAATGAATGACTTTGTTCATTAAAACCCAATAATCAATGAGTCACGGACAGAATGAATATGACATTGGCTAGGAGACAGGAAGGAATGGGATCTGTGGCTGTGAGGACTGCAGGGGACAGTGGAGGACAATGATGTACGGAATCACCAGTATAAGACCATCACTCCTTCTGAGAGACCGAATGAAATATAATGCAGAGCAAGGGAAGGGATTACTTCAGGGAGATGGAATGCTGAACAACGATGTGAACAGAACAGGATATTTTTAAATGTGATGTAGGGAATTATTTTTTATACATACACTGTTTAATCACAGGTTGATAAATTGTTTCACATCTGCACAGGATATTTCGAATTAAAAACAGACAAGGGTAACGAAATGTATAGGGGTGCAGGGAGATTACAGAACAATAATGATAGAGATATAGCTCATTCCGAGCTGGTGCAGAGTGGATGGGCTGAGTGGCCACCATATTTGCTGTAATTATTCTGAGATACGCACGAAAACACTTTCACAACCCGAGAGACAAGCTTATTCAATAAACAACAGAGCGCTTCATCATCAATAATCTATTCCCGTTGTTTCATGGAGTGTCATTGCTTCTAAAATGTCTTTTCAAACAAATTGAATTCCGTGAGATTCACGCATTTAGGAGGATATTAGCAAAAAAGTTTCTGTTTTGAAATTTAAAGAAGAAACAGACTCCCGTGCAACACATGTAACAGTGGCACAACAGCTTAGCTAATGGGAACAGAAATGGGCCATATTGTGCAAATATAGCCAAGTTCAACTTCTAGACCCGTCAAGAAAAGCAAAATATTAAGGATAATGGAAATCTAAAATTCAAATAGAAAATGGTAGAGAAACGAAGCGGATGAGGCAACATCTGTAGAGAAAAACAGAGTTAAGATATCGACCCTGATATGAACCTGTTCTGAAAAGGTCATATTCGACTGAAAAAGTGTATTCTCTTTCTTTCTGCTCATATGCTGCCAGACCTGCTGAGTTTCCCTCCAGCGCTTTTGACTTTCTTTTCTTTCTGGAGTGTGACAAATTTTATGATCTGAACAGGAACAGCGAAACTGCCATTTCAGTTGATTTTCAAGTACTTGGATATGGGCATTACATGAAAAATTACAAACCTTCTCTGTTTGACAGATCCCTAATTTCAATGACGTTTTGCATTGTGATAATTTACCATGAAAATGTTAAATGCAGTAGCACTGATATCACACGATCAATCCTCTGAAAGTAATTGATTGAAAACGATGGAGGTCGTTGTACCAATGTCATGTCGTGCTCTTGATGTCGCTGGGGTCACACACACCTAGCAAGGTCTTACTTTTCTGAGACATTAGACTAATCTGTGAAAACAAGATATCTTGTTATTTTTTAACAGGATATACTCCTCCATGGGTTTTGGAAGGCACTAGCAAGGGCAGAGTTTATTTGTCATCCCCAGTAGCTCCAAAGTAGGTGACAGAAAGCTGTCTTCTTAAATTCCTTCTACCAAAGTGATGCAGATCATCGGGAGGCAATGGCCTAGTGCCATTATCGCGACCCAGATAATGTTCTGCAGACACAGGTTCAAATCCCACCACAGCATATGGCAGAATTTGGATTAAATAAGTATCTGGAATGAAGAATCTAATGATGACCATAAATCAACTGTCCAGGGAAGAACCCATCTGGTTCACTCATCTCCTTTAGGGAAGGCAACTGCCATCCTTACCTTATGTGACTCCAGATCCACAGCAATGTGGTTGTCTCTTAACTGCCCTCTGGGAAATTTGGGATGGGCAACAAATGCTGCCTAGCCAGCGACGGCCTCATCCCGTGAATGAATAAAGGAAAAAAAATATATACACACAGAGCTAACAGTTAGGGATTCCAAGATTTTTAACAAATGTTAGTGAAGGAACAGCAAAACAATTCCTAGTGTGTATGAGACCTGGATGACAATTTGCAGAGATTGTTTTTTCTATTTTTCAGTCGAGGACATTACCAGTGAAGAATGTTCTCCAATTCACATTAATCGCAGTTTGCTCAGGGTCCTTGATACCGTACTCAGTCATAGAATCATAGAGATGTACGGGACAGAAACAGATGCTTCTGGCAACTCATCCATGCCGACCAGATATCCTAAATTAATCTAGTCCAATTTGCCAGAATTTGGCATATATCCCCCTAAGTCTTTCCTATCCAAATACCCATCCAGATACCTTTTAAATGTTATAAGTGCACCAGCCTCCACTCTTCCTCTGGGAGCTCGTTCTATACACAAACACCCTCTGCGTGAAAAAGAAGTCCTTTTAAATCTTTCTCCTCTCAACTTAAACCTATGCCCTCTCATTTTGGACTCTCCTAACCCGGAGAAAAGGCCATGCCTAATTACCATATCCATGCCCCTAATGAATGTATAAACCTCTATAAGGTCACTCCTCAGCCTCCGGCGCTTCAGAGAAAATAGCTCCAGCCCATTAATCCTCTCCCTGTGCCTGAATTTCTCCAACCCTAGCAACTCCTTGTAAATCTTTTTTTCTGAACGATTTCATGTTTCACAACATCCTTCCTATTAGAGGAAGACCAGAATTGCACATAATACTCCAAACGATGCCGAATCAATGTCCTGTACAGCCACAACATGACCTCCCAACTCTTATACTCAATGCATTGACAAATAAACACAAGCATACCAAACGCCTTCTTCTCTATCCTGTTGACGTGGGACTTCATGTTCAAGGAACTATGAACCTGCACTCCAAGTCTCTTTGTTCAGCACCACGCCCCAGTACCTTACCATTATATGTGTACACCCTGCCCTGATTTGCATTTACAAAGTGCACCACTTCACATTTATCTAAATTAAACTCCATCCATCACTCCTTGGCCCACTGGCTCATCTGTTGAAGATCTGTGGTACCATTCCTCACTGTAAACTACACCTCTAATTTTGGTATCAAGTGCAAACTTACAAACCATAGCTTTTATGTTCGCATCCAGATCATGTATATTAGACCAGCGATTTTTGGAATATCACAGAGCGATGTTCAGTGAATCAGACCATATGAGAACAGACCAGTTTCTGTGGTTTCTGTGTTGTTTAGTTCATTTGTGAGCCTGTCTCATTTAGGATTTTGAAATTTTCCACACTGTAAACAAGTGCGGGACATTAATACCTGTCCAGAAAAGAGGTGGTACCAAATCTGACTCCTGGGAACCGCACTGGACACTCTTCTCGAGTCTGAAAAACAATTCTTTACACATAATGTCACATACCCTTTGTCATGAGACTTGCCATTCCATCGGCTTCAATTCCTCACAGAATTCGATTCTACAGATCTTGTCACTGAGTAATTTCTTTATTTGTTTTCCACTCATGCGAGCAGAGTGTCATATTGGAGTGACACAGAGGTCATATCATACTCTGGGAAACATACTCTGCTGTTTATCCTTTCACCAACGCCAAGAAAAAGTAGCTGCTGTTCTGCACAATTTACTGAACTGAGATAAACACGAGGTCTTGCCAAGATCCCATGTCATTTTCCTTTCCACATATGACGAGGTGGTCGAGAGGTTAAGGTGATTAAATCCAAAATTCCATTCAGTAATACATTTGATTTTGTCACCTTGAATACATTTAAAGTAGAGATCTATAAATTTCAGATTCCTGATGAGGGTTGTGAGTATGTGTGGGAAAATTCATTGAAGTTTTAGATCAGCCATGACGTTATAGAATGGCATGTCAATAGAGACGTGTTGAATGGCTTCTTCCTGTTCTTTTTTCCGAACTTTCAGTGTTGTTTCAGGCAGAGAGTTTTCAAAATTAACATGGACCATAAAACATTGCAACATAGAACTGTGCCGACCACCATTCTGAATTAATCCCATTTGCCTACCCATGATTGCACAACCTTGCCTGTTCATGCGTCTGTCTAAATGCCTCTTAAACATTGCTATCATAATGATGATAAATCGACACCACTGAATATCAAATTCATCATTCTTACCCCACCGCTCTCACAGCTGGAATGGACAGCTCCTGCTGCAGCGTTAGTTCAGACAGTGAAGGATTCTCACAGGCGCTCTATCACACTGCACATAGTTTAGCAACTGGATACATGGAGCAATCGGCCATTGGGGATTCAAGGTAGATTTTTCACTTAACGGGCTGGAGTTCTGATTAAGCTAAACATGACTTTCTTGCATTCTAAATCCAGTGCTGACCTCTTTCTAATTTACAATTTTAACTGTGATATTCTTTGCCTTTGCACTACAATCATATACGTTATGTTATCATGGAAGTTTTGCATTACTTCATTCTTTGAAGTCCGTTCTTTGAATGAAGTCATGGTGAATTTTGAGAAGGCAGATGGAATGTGGGTCATGTTGTCTGTATGAACTTTCTAAAGGAAGTTGAAGTGTCAATTAATCAAATTCTATGAAGAGTCAAAGCCGATGGAATGAAAAGCCCCATGACAGCCGGGATGTAAAATTGTCTGTGAGGAATTGTTTTCCAGATTAGAGAAGAGTGTAGAGTGCTGTCACTAGGAGTCAGTATTGGGACCACTTCTGTCCTGGACAGATATTAATATTCCGCACTTGAATAGAGAATGAACAATTTCAAAATCCTGAATGAGGCAAAACTCACCACTAAACTAAATAACGCAGATCCTTATCAATAAGGTTTATTTTGCTCAACGTTGCCTTTATTCCTTTTTCCTCAGTCTTGTGATGCCGAGACCGCTCTCAATTGAATATAAAATGCCTGGGCGAGGATCATACCCTCGACCAAGGACTCATGATTCAGTCGCATCTCGATCACGGAACCAAGTGAGAATTGTTCTAAACGCAGTACATTCCACGTTTCTCCTGGAATTCAAAGCAGAAAAGAGTTTCAAGATCATCTTTTTCTCATTTTGTCTCCGTACATTCGGGAAGGTGCTGTTTGTTTCTTACTCTGGGGCCGAACACTCTCCAGTGGCAGATTATTAGACTATTTTCTTCTGATCCCTCTCAAATACTTGGGTTGGAGAGTCAGAAAGTCAATTTGTTTGCTGCGAACGGTCAGGAGTTAATATCTGACATCAACTGTCCCAGATTAAGAGAATTTGAGTGAAACACTCACTCAACGAGTCATCCCCAACGGCCCCAACGGGGCTGTTGACATTACAACGTGGAAGGGAGAGTTAAAAATCAGCCAATTCTCCCCCCTCACCTGCACCACCACAGAGACAGGGAGAATGATGCCATAGCCCAATGATGTCATTCCCATTCAGGAAGAAGCTGTTCAGCCCATCGATTCCAGCTCTTCTCTCTGTTGCTTGTATCTCTCTGAGATTATTCATAAATGGGTGATCTCTGTTCTATTAATGGTGCCTTTGTTGTGACGTTACATCCAAACACAGTGATCCGCTTGTCATCCACAACTTCCCATATTACCTGAACGGCGCTGCTCTCTGAAATAGCGTGGGGAATTGCTGCAGGGTGTCATGGGCTTCCAACGCACCGAAACTAATGAATCTCAACCTCAGTTGTTTATTATGCTGCATGCATTTACCGTCGCATCGCATGGCCAAACATCCTTAAACACTTGATTCTGCTTTCAGCGAGTGTTTCCCTTTGCCGTGATCGTTGCAATGGCATGTCTGCCTCATCTGTTGTTTAAGAAGTCGGATCTCATTTAAGGAACCTTTTATTTTGGAAAGTTGATCAGGCGATGAAGCAGAAATCGAAGAGGGATTTGAACCCAGGATGTCTCGTATGTTTGCTGAATGACAAATCCCCAAAGCAAGAACTATACTCCTAGACCAACGAGGCATATTTTTGAGCTAAAGCCCAGATCCTAACCGGCTGAGACTCCCTCAAAACGAAGTATATTCCTCATCGCTCCTGGAATTCAAAGCAGCAAAGAGTTTCAAGAACATCTTTGTGTTTCCCTACTCTCGACACAATTTATAAAATTAAGACTCACCGTTAATGTGGAGAGGTGTGAACAGACTGCGGTTTCTCCTCCTGCTGTTGAATAAAGATCACTGTAACTGTGTCCAGTGAGAGGAAGGGAGTTGCTGTTGGTTGGAAACATTTCTTTCTGAACTCACTATCACTCTGCTACAACAGGAGGAGTTGGAATCACCTGATAATTGCAAAATCAAGTTGGAAATCTATAGATTTAGTGATTAAATGTCAGCACAATGTTATTAACACCACGATATCACCAAGTGAATGAAATGGCTGCTCACAGACTAGCGGCTGTGCGTTTAAACTTCAATATACTTAGTTTGTGTTTTACCTCTCACATTGGAGGAACTAAGCATTTACCCAAACAATATGCACACCTCATCTCTGAAACATTGTTCCCATGTAAAACTGACAGGAAGAGTTTGAGTGCAATCAAAAACAGATGCAAACTCCAGACGGATACAAAGCTCACGAAGTTTGCTTGCATTCGATCAGCACGAGACTGACATGATTTGAGCATGCAACCTTCGAATCAGGAGTCAGACTGCCAATCCGTACACAAATGCAAGCTGCCGTACAATATTAAGGAAATTAAACATTCCAATTTCTCTCTTGCACCAAGTTCCACCCCGCCCTGCTCTCTCCAATCTTTCTTTCTCGCTCTCTGCCTGTCTATCTGTCCTTCTGACTCCTTCTGCTTTTCTTGTCTTCATTGTCTCAACGTCACTCTCCTTGCCCTCTACCTGTTTCCTTCGTACATTCTGCTCTGAACTTACAGGACACTGGGGACATTGATTCAAGGGCTGATCCAGGACTTCTTCTTGACCCTTCTTCAGATAGAATGGGAGAGAAAGGATGTGAGAGGGAAGAAACAACTGATCAGATTCCAATCCCTCTTTCCAGTTATTGTTCAGTAAATTCAGGCACCGAAACACAATACTTCTCCAATTTCACCTAGAAAAGGCGTCATAAATATCATTAATAGAAGTATAGGATCCCAAGAGTTACTTAACTTGAGATGCGATAAGCACGTGCGATTGTACTGTACAAATGTAAATAGCACTACATTAAAATGATTCAGTGCCACGTAGCTCATGAATAATTCATATTCACATTCCAGGAGCAAATATCATCATTGTGAGACAATAGTCGAAGGCCATCACTGCTCATGTCATACGACGTCATGGTGCAGCTGGAAGCCCCCGGGGCAGTTTAGTGAATTAACCTCAGTGAGGGTCAGACAGCCCTGTATCGGGAAGCATTTGGATGGCCTACTACAACCATTTCAAAACTCCCAGTAGTTCCACTCTCAAACTGTCTCCGAATTTCAGATTTTTCAAGGAACATAAATGGGAAATGAGGGATATGGACAGACAGAGTCGACGAATATGAAACAGGGTGATGTGTCACTCAGAGACAAAGCGATACAGATGGAGACACACAAAGAGTATAAACAATGAAAGGACTAATTCTCCATTTGACATGGCTGCTAACGCACAGAAAGGAAAAGAAAAAGGCAACAATTTAAGCAGAACTTTTCACTACCTCAGGGAAACAGAAGCAGCATCAGAACCGATGAAGTCCTTTTAAAGTTGTAAAGTTGCGGTTCTAAACTAATGAGAGAGAGCAATTTTGATAAATATGTTGATTCGACAGATGAAACTGATAATTTTCCCCAGCATTATAATATAGAAATACATTACTACCCTGCTTCTACCTAACGGTTAGTGGATCTGAAACATTAACTCTGTTTCTCTCCACAGGTATTGCTACTCCTGCTCAGTTTCTCCATCAAATCTTGTTTTTATTTCAGGTTTCCGTTATTCACAGTTCTTTGTTTGATGTGAACCAGAATAACATTTTGGGCAAATTAGATTACCTGCTAGCTCCACAGCTTATTTCCTCCTTATAAAAATCACACCGAAATGCTGTCATCACGATAAATTCAAAGATCAGAACTCCCAATCCCACACCAGGAATCAAAACTAGGCAGTGACGGATAAAGGCTCTGAATCCGAAACACCAGACCTCCATTAAAAGTTGTTGCCTGCTTTCTCAATGACACTGCTTTTGCCTCCTAATTCTTAATCATTTTGGTTGCAGGTCAGTTTTTCCCTGTCATCGAGTTCTTACAACGTAGAAAAAGACCATTTGGCCCATCATGTCAGTGCAGATCATCAGAAATCCATCTGCTCTCGTCCCAGTTTCCAGCACATTGTCAATAGCCTTGTGTGTTTTGGCATTTCGAGGGCAAATGTCATTGAAATTATCTCTGTAATCTCAAAGGACACAACTCATCGGACTGACATTTGAAACAGTCAAATTGTGCTAAGCCCCTTGAGGAATTCATCCTCATTTTAGCCACAGAGGTGACACATCAACGGAGAGGGACAGAGGCTTCAGGATTAGACATGGTCCATGTGTTTCTCGTCCATTCTCCATCCACGCACACAAGTTTCTCTGACAAAAGGTACATTTAGCTGGTACACAGGCGACATCTCAAGACAATGAGAACCTTTGCCGCGAGCTGGGATATGGAATGGACAGTAAGCTGAAATAGTTCCATAAGCTGTTCATGCGTAACTTCCCATTTCCAAAACGCACTGATGGGAACTTGACAAGAGACTCCTTAGTAAAAACAGCTGTAAAGCTAAAACGGTGGAAAAGCAGCAAGCTGCACTCGACTCAGGTAAGATTTGAAGATACAATCCGCTGACCCGAAGTCAGACACGTTATCTGCTAAATCACCACGTCACTTTTGGACTGGCTGGAGAAGGAAACAGGTTGTCCTACACTCCTTGAGGCCGTGGTGAGACATGGACAAGACTTACAAATGTGTCCTCTATCAGCAGTATGCATAGAGTCAAGAAAGAGGCGGAAACCCAGGATCGAGGAGTTGAAGAAAGAGGTGCTCAACCTGGAGTCATGTCTCTGTGAGCCTGATGTGAATCCGGCCCTGTGGGAGGCATACAAAGAGAAGAAGACTGCCTTCTGGGATCTGCACATCGTTGGATCGTGGATGCGTGCGTGAGATGGCCAGTTAATTTCCTTCAGAACCTAGACCATGGCTGACCCCTCTTCTACTCGCTGGAAAAAAATGGCATGGGGTCGACCAGAAGCTCCTTGAGCTGCTAGGCCTCGAACAGATCCCTCGTTTTAGATCCAGAGAGCATCAAGATCCAAATGAGGTACTTTTATAGAGTTTCTTCTCTCCAGATCCATCTAGCAAGGAAGCTCACAAAGTTTGTGGGAGGACCTGCCACAGGTCAGCCCCATGTGTGCTGAGAAACTCGACACATTTCGGAGTTTTTGGATGAGTTGACCGTGCCCTCAACGATCTTTACCAGTGGAGGGCTGACTGTGGTGTTCTTCAGGGAATTCTTGGACATCCTGGGGGTGACTATGCACGAGTCCCAGATGAATGTATCATGACCTAAGAGATGGCCCTTTCTTGGCGTACGGGTATTACACTCTGTTGCCTAAGAAGGGGGATCTCTGTTTGTTAAAGAATTTGCGTCCAGTTTTCCTCCTCAACACACATTGTAAAATTTTTGCAGGGTACTTTTGATTCGCCTTGGCACCATGCTAGACCATATAATCTATCCAGAATAGTCCTACACAGTCCTGGGCCAGAGCATCCACGACAACATGCAACTGGTCCCAGACGTGATCCATTATTCCCAAAGGGCAGGCCTGTCGAGCCTCTTACTCTCCCCTAATCAAGAAAAGGCACTTGACAGAATGAATCGTGAGTGTCTGCTCAGACTCTGCGAGCTTTTAGATTTGGGGCGCACTTTGTCAGCTGGATCTGACATCTGTACGCCACTGCAGAGTGCCTCGTTAACGCTCCCTAGTGATGCCCCTATGCTTTGGAGAGAAGTGTGTCAGGGCTGCCCCCCATCCAGCCAGCTTTATTCTCTCTGTGTTGAGCCATTCCTGTGCCTCTTGCGTAAGCAGCTATCGGGTTTGGCTGTGCGTGGAACAGAGCTGGAGGTCATTCTTTTGGTGTATGCTGATATTGTACTCCTCATGTTCACAGATCCAGCTGACCTGCAGAGGATGCTTGACGGTTGGGCATTCTACTCTGTGGCATCTTCCACAAGGAGCAGCTGGATGAAGTGTTTAGGATTTCTTTTCGATCCATGGCAGATGGCCCCCAACCAGAGGAACTCCAGTGTTTCGCTTGGCATACCACTGACCTCCTCGACCTGGGAGTCCATCTTTGCCTTGCGAAGAATTCTGATCAGTGAAATGACATGAGTTAGAAACCATGGTGACCACTCGCCAAGCACATTGGACAGGACTGCCTCGGGCATTGTTCTACAGGGCACAAGTGCTGATGATAAGCCATCTGGTGGCTGCCACATTGTGGTACTGCTGGTCACTTTGGGCCATTCCCCAGCTTTGTCACCACCATTCAGAAAAAGATCATTGAGACTTTTCTGGCACAAGAGGCAGCGATGGTGTGCCTTTGCACGCAGGTAGTGACTTTCCTTCTTCAGACCCTGCAGGGATGCATTTATGTCATGCCTCCTCCAAGGTGGTGCACCCTCATTACATATGTCTGCCATCAGGTGTGTGGCCTCCGTTATGACATGCAATTCCTGTTCGTGGAATAGTCCCAGCCTGGGATCTTTTTTTCAGGAATTGCCTATCTCCTATCTGGACCTGATCACATTCTGGGATATGGTTGGCCCGCACCATAGCTCTCCCACTATGGGAGTGGCAACTCTCTCTAGGGAGCTCAGGAATAGGTTTCTCCTCGAGCACGGTTTGTGTTGGCTGATGGAGGAGACATGTCAGGATGGAGGGTTGATCAGAGTTGGGAACACACTGCATGGCAGAGGAACGCACTGGCTAACATGGGCAAAATTGTTTCCAAAGGCATCCATCCATCTCTGATCCACGTGAGCCATCCAGAGCCTGACGGACGAAGCACTCGGCCCCAAAACCTCAGATGTACAGTGAGCATGCAGGTGAACTGACCCCTGTCCATCCAGAAATCGACATTGACCGCATGCTGTGGACCCTTCCCCATGACATGGTGACCAACAATTTGAGCCATCTCAGGGATATCCTCTCGGTGCCCTTTAGAACGGCATGGAGGTCGGGTTGATGCGACATACTCTCCACTGCTGTGCCTTCACACACCATCTAGACACAGTTTGCGTGACAGTTTGCCCTCTGGCCGTGGAGATTTCCAGTGGAGGGCCCTCTGCGAAGGGGTCCTGTCCTCTTACAGTGGGGGTCTGGGGTAGAGAGTGCTGCATGTGGCAGTCCTGTGTAACAGGCAACTGAGCAAGATTATTGTGTGCCAGATCATAAGCACACTGTGTGGCCTGGAGTAGATGGTCTTCCTCCAATACATCGAGTGCATTTGTCTACATCTCCTGTTTAGTTTTTTGAAGGGGCTGCTGTTAAAGCTTTGTTTGCATTTCACCTCTGCCCTCCTGATCTATTGGCACTCAGAGCAGACAGAGGCAGACAAGTCTATGAGACTTCCCGCAGCTTTGCTCCTGGACCTGGCCAAGTTGGCCATTAACAGATCCAGGCAATGGCCTAAAAGACAGGCTTGTTGTTCCTGACTATCTGCACCTCTTTCGCAGTTACATCCGTGTTCTGGTGTCCTTGCCTACTAGCATGTTCAAGACCTTTTCAGAGCATTGGCGTCATGGAGGCTGGAGTGCATTATCAAACTGGATAATGATATTCTGATTTAGCTCATTGTTTCTGAAGTAGAAGTTTCCATTTTGCCTTTTGAGTTTGTGTTTGTTTTCAGTTTGGTGTCATGGTAGGAGGGCTGTTTTATTTTCTCTTTGTTCTGATTTTGGACCACGTGGAAAAGCCAAGGGGACTTTTATTTTATTCCATCATTGTCCGTGTCCCAGATGTACTCACTGGGGATTGATGTGTTGGAAATTTTATTTCTTGCTGAAATGGGTTGGGGAACTTCCTTTGAACTTTAAACCATTGTTATCCCTTCCCAGGTGTGATCGATGGGACAAAGCAGAGGCGATTTATTTATTCAGGTGTTCATTTGTTTGTTTATTCATTTGTTTTCTCTGATTTTGCTTGAGTTTAATTTCAACACTCTGAGGTCCCTGCCTAAAAAGGGGTGTCGGGGATGGAGTCAAGGTAGAGCTATTTTTGTTTTGCTTGTTTATTTGTTTTTGTTTCTCCCAGAGAAATTTGGTCTTTATTT